>NC_133384.1:11176510-11476510 GCF_049309525.1 Garra rufa
CTATAGTGTTTCATTGACGAGTGAATCATTAGTTCCATTTGTAAATCGTTTATGGTCACACACGGGCATAAATACAATCAAAAATTCAAAACTTTATTGGCATAATTGTCGTTTACAATATTTGCAAAATAAATGGCAAATAGCATATATACATAAAGTTATTTATATTAAGCGATTCACAATAAATAAAAACATTCAGAATGTTTTGTAAAGAGATCAACATAAAGGTGTTAAATAACGAATATAAACGAATAATACAAATATTATGGAAAAAAAGAAGGTCAGTTAATGGACAAGACTCTGGGATGCATAAAATGTTTCTTGTGAGGCTATTAAATTTTAAGTACTTAATGTAATGTTTATTCATGATAAACTTGTGAATGCTGTCTACATTGCGCACAGACATCATTGGCATATACAGCATCGCCTATATAATTATTTAATATTGTATTAATTTCTACAGATATGATAATCATATCTATAGGAAGCTTTAAATTATTACTTAACGAAATAAAACAAATTGAAAACAAAAACTCGTTTATGTAATCCGTAAAGATAAATTTCTCTCTCAAGGCGCGTCCAAAAAGGTATTGTACTCGAGGAGCGGATATAATATTCTTGATACTTCAAACTTCCGTGTTCTGTTCTATAAATTCTGAGAATTAAAAAAATCAGGCTCTCATGAAATCTTTGAAATCAATCTTTGTATATATGGCTATAGTTTATTCAGTTATTCAGTATTGTTGTGTTTTCCCTGTTTTATTCGTTTAATATTCAGAAACAAGTGCCATTTTTTTTCAAAACATTTTTTAAAAGAAAGAATTCAACCCCCCAAAATTTAGTTTGCCTATGTCACAATATGAGATAAATCCAGCCCTGTAAATAATACTGATTGTTGTTGCCAAATTGGTTTGGAAGCGTTGTTGAATAAACAAGTAAACTGAACTTTTATGCCTGTATGACTGACAATTTTATTGACCACTGAGAAAGCATTGATTTGGTATGATGATGGTTCATACCATGTAGAAAAATTACATTTTGAAAAATAGCTTAGATGTAGTAAACTACTTTTGCCGTGTTGCTGTAGCTTAGCTTAGCCAAGGAATGGGAAACCACTACAACACTGTTATACGTCATCATACGTTGTCTCTAGTTCCTAATTGTCACAGGGAGTCAGACTGAGACGTGCGGATCCAATTGCAAGGCTTTATTGGAATGGTAAACAGGCAGGAGTAAACGCCAGAAAACGGGAACAACGTAGGTAATCCGGGAAACAGTTCAATAATCCAGCAGTGGTCGCAAATGGCAGGCAGCAGGAATCAATCACGGGGTACACAGTCCAGAGTCATACACAGAAAATCCAACACAGAGAAACACGCTTAGAATTATGACCATATGGAACGATAAGACTTCGCAAGGTGGCTGTGTGTGAGAGTGGCTTAAATGCAGTCAGTAAATGTGAAACAGGTGTTGCAGCAATCAGATCAGTGGGAAATGAGGAACAGGTGAATGCAGAGATTAGTGCAGTGGCTTATGGGGATTGTAGTCCATGAAGTGTGGTGCAAGAGTTCATGACGACAGGGAAGACCAGATACGTTACATAGCCCCTCCGCAAGGAGCGGCTTCCAGACGCTCTAACCACCTTAACCATCTTGAGGGTGGTGGAGCGGAGGCGGAACAGGGGGAGGGATGGAGGGCCAGGTCCATGTAGTGGTACTGGAACCACGAAATGAGGCGGAGCCGACGAAGGGAGAAGCCATGGAGGAGGAAGGGTTGGCTCCTGCATGGGGCCGACCAACGGAGGTAGAGCCGGTGGAGCCCGAGGCGGAACCGGAGAGTCGATGGTCCTGGGCGACACAGAGGATCCGGAGGGCCAAGGCGGAACCCAAGGCTCTGGCGACCCCGGCGGAGATGGAGGTCCGGAGGTACGCAGCGGAGCCGGAGTGACAGAGGATCGAGGCTGTGCCCACGGGAGGGAGGAGGTCCACAGAGCCGGCAGGACGGAGTGACGAGGCGCAGCCGGAGGAGTAGAGTCCAGAGGCGAAGGTGGGGTGACGACTGACCGGGGCGGAGCCGGAGAGACGATGGAGCCCGGAGGAGCTGTTGGGCCGACGGCCGACAACGGAGACGAGGGAGCACAGAGCCGGGGTGGAGCCGCAGGGTCGGAGGACCGAGGTGGAGTCCAGGACTCTGAGACTGGAGGTGATGGTGAGGGGTCCTTCAGTCTGGACACCGATGGCGACTGGCAGTCCCACGGCAAGTCCTCTGCCACGAAGGTGGGATAGGGGTGATTAGAGGGACTGTCAGGAGACAGAGGTGGCAGGACTGGAGCAGCAGGGAGGGTGGGTGGGAACAGTCCATGCTTGAGCTCCGTGACCAGAACCGGGCAGATAGGAATCTCAGGACGACTGGATGTAACCAGCGGAGTCTCTGGAAGACTGGGCGGAACCAGCGGAGGCTCTGGAAGGCAGGGCTGAACCAGCGGATTGTCTGGGAGACTGGGCGGAACCCGCGGAGTCTCTGGAAGGCTGGGCGGAACCAGCGGAGTCTCTGGAAGGCAGGGCTGAACCAGCGGAGTGTCTGGAAGGCTGGGCGGAACCAGCGGAGTCTCTGGAAGGCAGGGCTGAACCAGCGGAGTGTCTGTAAGGCTGGGCGGAACCAGCGGAGTCTCTGGAAGGCTGGGCAGAACCAGCGGAGTCTCTGGAAGGCTGGGCGGAACCAGCGGAGTCTCTGGAAGGCTGGGCGGAACCAGCGGAGTCTCTGGAAGGCTTGGCAGAACCAGCGGAGTCTCTGGAAGACTGGGCGGAACCAGCGGAGTCTCTGGAAGGCAGGGCTGAACCAGCGGAGTGTCTGGAAGGCTGGGCGGAACCAGCGGAGTGTCTGGAAGGCAGGGCTGAACCAGCGGAGCGGAGCGGAGCTCTTGTGACGCGGGCTCTGGACGACGCTCTTGTGAAGCGGGCTCTGGAGAACTGGACGACCCCAGCGGAGATTCAGGAGGGCTGGGCGTCTCCAGCGGAGACTCTGGAAGAGCAGGCTCTGAGCGAGCGGTCACTGGAGGGCGCTCTGGCGGCGCAGTCACTGGAGGGCGCTCTGGCGGCGCAGTCACTGGAGGGCGCTCTGGCGGCGCAGTCACTGGAGGGCTGGTTGGGAGACCAGCTGCTCGAGCCGACAGCAGTGGTGGGTCCTCCACGCTAGAAATTTGCCTTTGCCACCCCGTGGTAAAGTGTGGCTGCTGTGGTTCTGGGCTAGCAGACCTCTTGTGCTGTGGCTCTTCTAGAACTCTCACAGTAAGCGGAGAGCCGCATAACACCAACGCATAATTCATAAAGTCCTCCACCGAACACTTAAATTCCCCTCCAGGCAACAGCGATTTAATGGGTTCATTGAGTCCAAAGCGGAATAAGTCCCTCAGCCATACTTCATCATAAAAAGGTACTTGAAGTGATAACCTACGAAACTGTAGTACATAATCCTCAATGGGAAGATCTTCCTGTCGGAGGAGCAGAAGTTGGTCGACTGGGTCCATGTTGTGATGCTGGTGGTTGAATAAAGCCGCTGGATCCTGGTTTGGCGAAGTCTTCTGTCACAGGGAGTCAGACTGAGACGTGCGGATCCAATTGCAAGGCTTTATTGGAATGGTAAACAGGCAGGAGTAAACGCCAGAAAACGGGAACAACGTAGGTAATCCGGGAAACAGTTCAATAATCCAGCAGTGGTCGCAAATGGCAGGCAGCAGGAATCAATCACGGGGTACACAGTCCAGAGTCATACACAGAAAATCCAACACAGAGAAACACGCTTAGAATTATGACCATATGGAACGATAAGACTTCGCAAGGTGGCTGTGTGTGAGAGTGGCTTAAATGCAGTCAGTAAATGTGAAACAGGTGTTGCAGCAATCAGATCAGTGGGAAATGAGGAACAGGTGAATGCAGAGATTAGTGCAGTGGCTTATGGGGATTGTAGTCCATGAAGTGTGGTGCAAGAGTTCATGACGACAGGGAAGACCAGATACGTTACACTAATGTTACATCAGAGGACATGCGCGATGTTTATCACACATTTCAAGATGTTGAAAAAAATGTTGTAGCAAAAGTACAAATGTACGGTGTACGCACCGTTCATTCACATGTACACATATGGCCGTAAGCAAAACAAACAATGCGTTATCACATGCGCGGCAAATTGCAAATCTGTGGTGTAGTGGTGCCTTGAGAAGTGGGTAAATGCTTCATTTGTGAATTTCCTTTTGAACTTTCCATTTGAGCGCATTAGTTTACTGGATCCTTGGACTGAAATGTTTACAGGGGTTCACTGGTTTAAGAAATTTCTGATCGTAAAAATCTGCTTCTTTTTAATTGTAAGGTATTTTTTTTTTTCATTATTATGTCTGATTTAAATGACTGGGGTGTGGGAGACAAGGCGGGGGCAATTATCAAATAAATTTCAAAGCAAGCCGGCACCACGGTCCTGACTGCATCATCATCGCTGTCTTTATTGGGTGTTTTTAGCAATTATTTCGATTTATTCACATATGAGTGGATGTGGTGGACTGCCATGATTTTGGTTAATGCAGGACACTACTGACTAATGCGCATCAGAGGGGATTTAAAAAGTGGGTGTACGCAAAGTAGCCTGATATAGGCCGTACACTGTACCTGCGTATACCGTCCACTACACACCATTGCAAATTCCCGCTCCACATGGCCTTTCATGTTTCTAACATGCAGTCAAGTGTATATGACATAAAAATATATTTTGTAATATCAATCAGTGCAATCAGTGCTATCTGCTAGCAAACTTTAGCGATTTTTTGCAAACGTTTATTTACAGAACAACACCATAAACACAAACACAAGATTGAAGGTTGTTGCACTGCACTCCTCTGATTGTTCACGTCTGTCTTGTCATTTGCACTGATTCATTCACAGCTGTTCACCATTTGGACTTTTGTATAAGAACTCTCATTTCTCACTCCTGCTTCATGTCTGCATTGTCTCTAGTCCTGTTTGTATTTTCTGTGTTTCTGAGATCTTTGACCTGGTATTGAGTTCTTGATTTTGTTTTATTTTGTGTTTCAGTTTATGTTCAGTTTGTGCCGTGTTGGCCTTTTGGTTTATGTTTATTTGTGTTTTGTTATATTAAAGTCAACTCCCTGCATTTGGACCCAGACCTCTTTACTCAACGTGACAGAATGCAGACATCCATAATGGGTCCAGCGGGGAATAATTTTTTTTTTTGAGGCGGCGGTCGGGGTGGCGACCATTCCCTCTGCTCCCAACACGGAGGGGATGTTCTTTGAGGCGGCGTCGGCAGCGCGCTTCAATTATATCTATGCCTGCCTGGCAATAGATGCCCGTGTCGCCGAGGAGATGCGGAGGCGCCCCTTCTTTGCGGTGGGGGTGGAGTCGGAGTTTCGTGGGAAGGCGGCGGCTTCCACTCTCTCTGTTCCTGAGGCAGAGACGACCGCACTCTCTGTTCCTGACGCTGAGGCGGCTGCGCGTCCTGTTCCTGGCGCTGAGGCTGCCGCGCGCTCTGTTCCTGGCGCTGAGGCGGCCGCGCGTCCTGTTCCTGGCGCTGAGGCGGCCGCGCGTCCTGTTCCTGGCGCTGAGGCGGCCGCGCGTCCTGTTCCTGATGCTGAGGCGGCCGCGCGTCCTGTTCCTGGCGCTGAGGCGGCCGCGCGCTCTGTTCCTGGCGCTGAGGCGGCCGCGCGTCCTGTTCCTGGCGCTGAGGCGGCCGCGCGTCCTGTTCCTGACGCTGAGGCGGCCGCGCGTCCTGTTCCTGACGCTGAGGCGGCCGCGCGTCCTGTTCCTGGCGCTGAGGCTGCCGCGCGCTCTGTTCCTGGCGCTGAGGCGGCCGCGCGTCCTGTTCCTGACGCTGAGGCGGCCGCGCGTCCTGTTCCTGACGCTGAGGCGGCCGCGCGTCCTGTTCCTGGCGCTGAGGCGGCCGCGCGTCCTGTTCCTGACGCTGAGGCGGCCGCGCGTCCTGTTCCTGGCGCTGAGGCGGCCGCGCGTCCTGTTCCTGGCGCTGAGGCTGCCGCGCGCTCTGTTCCTGGCGCTGAGGCGGCCGCGCGTCCTGTTCCTGACGCTGAGGCGGCCGCGCGTCCTGTTCCTGGCGCGGAGACGGCTGCGATTTCTGTTGCTGGCGCGGTGGGGACTGTGCTGCACGGGCCTGGTCCGCCATCCCTTCCCCTGAGTTGCCTTCCTCCGTACCTCCTCCCTCCAGACTTTGGGAACGTCTGGGAGCCGTTCCGTAGGGAGGGGATAATGTCATGATCGGGGCTGTGGGTTTTCCCTCAGCCACCTGAGGTCGCTGTTTGCACTGCACTCCTCTGATTGTTCACGTCTGTCTTGTCATTTGCACTGATTCATTCACAGCTGTTCACCATTTGGACTTTTGTATAAGAACTCTCATTTCTCACTCCTTCTTCATGTCTGCATTGTCTCTAGTCCTGTTTGTATTTTCTGTGTTTCTGAGATCTTTGACCTGGTATTGAGTTCTTGATTTTGTTTTATTTTGTGTTTCAGTTTATGTTCAGTTTGTGCCGTGTTGGCCTTTTGGTTTATGTTTATTTGTGTTTTGTTATATTAAAGTCAACTCCCTGCATTTGGACCCAGACCTCTTTACTCAACGTGACATCAATTAACTGATCGTCTTTTTTCCATATTTGTATTATTATTATTGTTAGCCTATATTTTTATTTTCATTTACATTCGTTTTCCCCCCGTTCATTTCGATCTCTTTACTCTAGTTCTACATGTAAATGATACTGTAAATGCTTGACATTTTCAGGCTTTCTCCTGAAGTCTACGAGCATCGCCACTGTTTTGAGAGTGTTTAGCTCCAGGTTGTTAAGACTGCACCAGACAGCCAGTTGCTCAACCCCCTATCTGTAAGCAGACTCATCACCGTCCTTGATGAGGCCGATGACTGTAGTGTCATCTGCAAACTTCAAGAGCTTGACAGAGGTGTCCTTTGAAGTGCAGTCATTTATGTAGAGGGAGAAGAGCAGTGGGGAGAGAACACATCCCTGAGGGAAGCCAGTGCTGATCATGATAGTCCTGGATGTGAGTTTACCCTGCCACACGTTGTTAATGACCTCACCGAATAATAACTTATGCTATTTACTTGATTAGAGATCTCAAAAATGCAGCTATATTAATCATGGCACTTAATGACTAGTTTACTATTTTTTTGTTCCCTGTCATTTCGCTTTATTTGATTTTTGATTTATCGTGGGTTTCCTCTTACGTCATACTCCAGGGTTCCCTTAGGCATTTTTGCACATGCGCACTATTCAAAAACAGCCCTAATAGAGGATGCACAAAAATACATGGATTAAAATGCATTTATATTTAGATTGAATCGAAGATATAGATTGAACTTCATGTTAGCTTGCTTATTATGCCCAAGAGCATAATTCATTGAGCCCATATGTCTTACTAAGAAGAAACTATTATTCTAACCACAGGTCAACAGCTGTAGTTCCAACTACGTAAATTTGCAATGCGGTTTGCGAATGTTCGTTTGAACTATGGTGTCGAGAAAAAAAGAATCGTTGAACTATGTTGGTAACGACGGAACTTGCGACCATAGTTGGCTAACGATGCTTTTGGGAAACACACCCCAGAGCGGGAGTCGGTGTGAGTCTGGCCTTTTCAAATCGACAGTAAAACACATTGAGATCATCAGCCAGTTGTTGATTCTCCACAGACTGTAGGGGTGATGTCTTGTACATGGTGATGTTCTTCAGACCAGTCCATACTGTCGCCGGGTCGTTAGCTGAGAGCTTTTTTCTCAACTTAACCCTAAGAGTAGTTATTTTTTGCCACTCTGATCTGTTAGTCTGTTCCTGGCCTGGTTGTACATGATTGTATCTCCACTTCTGTAAGTGTCCTCTTTGGTGTGACAAAGCTGTTTGAGTTTCCTTGTAAACCACGGTTTATCATTATTGAATCATAAGAATGAAATATCCTCACAGAAACTGATATATGAAGTTACAGTCTCTGTGAGCTCGTCCAGATTGGTGGCAGCATCTTTAAAATATGCACAGCATTAGATTAACATGGAAAACATTTTTTGTGTTGGTTTTGTTTTACCTAGTTGGAACACGGTATAAAACCTAGGGCTCCTATTATTTTTTACAAGATATAGTATTGGTCTTGCGTGTCCCCACAATCTGTTTTAGCTCAAAATACCTCACAGATCATCTATTACAATGTTATTTTTGGGATGTGTCTAAAAAAATGCATCACTTTAAATTCAAATGAGATGCATATTCCCGCCCCATCTTCAGAAGATGAGCGTAGTGTAACAGTTGGTAGAAGCAGCATGACTGAGAGACATGTTTGCATACTCTGTCACTGATGAAGTGAACTGTATGCAATATTTGTCAAATACACAGACGTTTCAGAAACGTTATCATGAGCAACAAAACACTTTTTATATCCTGCTCAATACAGCGCAATCTGTTTAAGAATAAAGTTCAACATAAACAGACTATTTAAATACTAATAAAGTGGGAGGTATATATGCTTTTATCAGTGTTTTATGATAAACGTGACTGAATATAACATTGTGACTACATTGAAAAAGCATTTACTGTTCTAAAAACAAAGATTCGTGACTATTATTGGAATTGAATCATGGGCAATCGTGACACAGCTGTGTTGTCATCAAAGTTCCTGCAGCCGCTCTGGAGAAGCTGCGGCAGTTGAGTCATCCGTCTGCTCTATGAGCACTATCGCGGCTCTTTGATGCCACACATGACAGTCAAGTGGCGTCGGCACCGTGTCAAGTCGCACAACATTTCTAACTGTCATACACTGCTTTAACTCAGATTTCGATCGATCTGCACAGTGTCGCGTTAAATCGAGCGACCTGTTGCCAACAAGATGGCTATAAATACTAAACGATACAGGTCACATGACACAATCCAACCAATGAGAACCAAGACACATGACTTAGACAACCAATCAGAAAATGACACACTGAACAAAGGAACCAATAGCAGGATCACATGAGCGCAAGGGAACCACATGACTAGTGACTGGGACAGAACCACATGACTGTCAGCCAGTCACCGTGGGTGGGGCCTAAACATCACACTGCTTTAAGAAGCAAAACCGCATGTCTAATGAGACTGGTTTGGTTTACTGGGAATTAAAAAAATAAGGAGTGGGTGGATCTTTATCATTGTAGGGTGATTGTATTCAGACACTGCCAACACACATCACCCAGACACAATGAAAAGAGGATTTTGCATAATAATAATAATAATAATACTAATAACAGCAACATGCAAGCATTCATGTATATGTGCAAATTATGTCTCTCAGTGATAAGAGATCAGTTATGAGAGATCAGTAAATGGTGGTATACCTGGAACAACCTCATTCATTAGCCTGTGGAATATGGAATGGGCGTTGACCAACCTATACAGCATGACTCAATATTCATAGTGTCTTGTAGAAGTTGCCAAGGCAGTCTTCCACCCTTTGAATCAGGATGTACATGCTTGGTGAACATAGTTGCTACATGCAGCAGTGCCAAGGCAGCCGAGGAGAGTGTAGTAATATTTAATGGTAGTTGTGTCGAGGGACCAGTAATCAATGCAAAGCCACAAGTCTTTGTCCGTCTGCTTCTAGTTTTAGGAAACTGTGAATGGTGCAAAATGTAGCCCTGTTGGAGTTTGTCATACTTCTCCATGGCCTTTTGTTCTGGCAGGGAGAGTGGGTAAACCTTTCTTCAGGGCACTGACTCACTGGGCAGGAGGCTGATGGTACAGTCCTCTGGCCTGTGTGGTGGTAACTGAGAGCCTCGTTTGGGGCAGATGTCGTCCTGAGAGTGGGAGTAGCAGGAGGGAATATCTACAAACTGTTCATTGACTAGACTTTTGATGGAGGTGGAATTTGCAATTAACAACTGAGTTTCAGGTTAGGGAAGCAGTCAGAAAAACTCTGGTAAATGTTTTACAAGTCAGGGGTGTGCCCTAGAACAGTGGTTCTCAATTTTAGTCCTGGGGACCCACTGCTCTATACATTTTGTATGTCTCTCTTATCTTGCACATTCACTTCAGTTCGTGGAGCTGAACTGAACGAGCTGATTGTATAAATCAAGTTTGTTAAATTAGGAACACATGCAAAATGTGCAGAGCTTGACTAGTTATTTAGTTCTTCATTTAAGTGTCATTCTGACAAATTTGAACATATGCTTCCTTATGAGTATCATTTAGTGCACAACCTGGTATATGCTAACAGAGACATGAACACAATAGGCTAATTTTTATTTAATTAAAATCTCCTGCATGAACTGAAAATGACAGTCAGACTCTTTAATACAAAATGCATGCAGCTCTCTTCCAGCAAAAAAGTCTTATTTTCCATCAGTTTTTAAACACATTTTTTCTTTCATGACATAACAACTGCAACTTAAACAAATGAGTACTTTCTATAGTTATAAATGGTGTAAAGAGTTAGTTACAACAAATGATAAGAGGATAAGATAAGAGACTGTCACATTCACTACCATTAGTTACACCAAGCTCCAAAGAGTACCTTCATGAAACAGCTTCAACTTTTTGTGAATATTCACTGAAAATCTTACCTCCTGCTTTCCCCTTTGAAATTACAGTAAACATGACAATTTTAATTCCATTCTTTGAGAACAAGCAAGGAAACAGACTGCTGAAAAAATAAGCATTATGATAGACTACTACGTATGATCCTAATTTAAAATCTATATTTTATTTTCTGATATTTTACGATTAGAGTACAGGGGGAAAAATCTACAAAAAGTTAAGGGTTTTTTTTACAACTTGATTAAGGTTAGAGCTAAACTCTGCAAGCCATTGGCCCTTTTTAGGGCAAGATTTGGGGAACGCTGTCATTACAAAATAGAGAATAGATCTATAATGAATCATTAACCATATTATTCCACTGACACATTTAGTTTAGTATGAATTTAGCTGCCTGGGTCATCATGTTCAGTGTAAAGCCAGATTGAGGACATGTACTTTGAAAGCATCTGCCAGTGGAATAGACATTGCTCTGAGATGTCTTAAAGCCCTATTCAGACAGGACTCGTTTTCCAGGGGGTGATCAGAAAAATTTGTGTTTCAAAAAACATACTGATTTTAATGCTGTCCAAATCTGCAAGTCTGTGTTTTTTTTGACACAACCTCTATGAAAAATCCAAGAGCAAATTACCAATTATATTTCAGCGAAAAAGTGTTTTTTGGCCCACCTGAGCTACCATTTGTGGACCAATCTTTCGTATGCTGCACCTTAATGGTATCTGACCTAAAAAAAAAAAAAAAAAAAAAATTAATAAGGAGAGCTAAATCGCTGAAACTGCTAAGACTGGCCATTTTAACATCAGTATCAGGTAAGCCTGCTCCCTTACATGGATTTATTATAATAAGCCACTTCCATAAACTCATGTGAAGTTTATTTAGATAATGTTTTTATAATAAACTAAGATTATTATTAATACATATGTCATAAGACATATACGGCATACATGATGCACACAACCCCATCAAGTCTAGAAAACACACCTGTCTCTGTAATTAACACAAATGTTAGTCTCATCCAAATTGGTACATGAAATTGCAGACAATGGGTCATAAGAACTGAAACTCAAACATAAGCCCTATTTGGACAGGACTAGTTTTACAGGGGGACGTTAGAGAAATTTGTGTTTGACAGACGTACTTTAATCCCATCCAAATCTGCCAACTCAGTGATCCAATATAAAAGTATTAATTACATAAAGTATCAATTACATACTGTATGTACCCTTATGAAAATTAAACATGGTTGCTGGTGGATATGGTGGTGAGATCCAAGCATCCACAAGGATACAGATATTATGAAATACATACCAGCTCTTGTTTTTAGTCACATTCCTGTCTCTGATCCTACACAGCCTCCATATTCAGTTAAAACAAAGAGATTTGTTTGATTCCAAACTCAAAGCTGAGCCAAAGACACAAAGAAAGGAACAGTTTCATGTACGGCTTATGATTAAAAGCAGATTCAAAAGAAAGCCACTCACTTATTTGCCTGTAATGTGGATTTGCATTGGCTCTTGCTGCTCATAAGCAGCCTAATGGCCATTTCCTTAATAGTATCATTTTGATCTATGATACTTTTTTCATGTCCAATCTGGCTTTTCTCTCTTTCTGATTATATTTTCCAAATGCCAAGAGCACACAGACCAGACATTCAGCTCCACAAAACATTTGTTAAATATTGCAAATGCTATGGCATATGTGTAATATTTGCAGTGTAATGCATGAATTGTGTGGCTCATCTGACCTTTAAAAACTGTCATTAAATCTCCTTTTCTGTTTGACTGCATCGTGTCGACCCAAACCCTCATGAGGTGCATATGAAAGAGTGATAAAGTATAAAATGCAATATAACACACACTTAACAATATCCAATCTCATATTATGGTTCACTGTGTTGATAAGTGATTATTTCTTACTATAAACTTAAACTAGAAGACTAATTGATGAACATGCATGACTATTCACTATTTTATTACTTTTTTAAATATAATTTGAAATATAGTCAAATATATAAAATTATATGCCATTAAAATAAAATTTTATATATAAAAAATGAATGTTCATTTATTTTTGACCCAGTTAACATATAAATAATGTCATATCTGACAGTCAATTGTGTGGCCCTATATATGTGATCAGACATTTGTCAGTAACTAAAATACACTGACACTTTGCTGAATTCATAGATCTAAAGATTTTTTTATGTACACAAAAGGCCTAATTCTGTCAAATATTATTCACAAATTTGTCTAAATCTGTGTTGTGTGAGGCCGGTTGGATGTACTGCCAAATTCTCTGAAACACCTTTGGAGATGGCTTATGGTAGAGAAATGAACATTCAGTTCAGAGCAACAGCTCTGGTGGACTTTCCTGCAGTCATCACGCCAATTGCACACTCCATCAAAACTTGCAACATCTGTGGCATTGTGCTGCCTTATAAAACTGCACATTTTAGAGTGGCCTTTTATTGTGGCCAGCTAAGGCACACCTGTGCAATAATCATGCTGTCTAATCAGCATCTTGATATGCCACACCTATGAGGTGGAGGATTCCAAAGAAGAGAACTGCTCACTAACACAGATTTAAACAGATTTGTGAACAAAATTTGAGAGAAATAGGCCTTTTATGTACATAGAAAAAGTCTTAGATCTTTGAGTTCAGCTTATGAAAAATGGGGGCAAAAACAAAAGTGTTGGGTTTATAATTTTGGTCAGTGTATATACATATAGAAGTAATTAAAATACAAAAGTTTACCCTTCTATAGTTTACTTTCACATCCAAATCAGGAAATGTGTAATCTGTAACCTCTGTAAACAGGTTATTACTATACTGCCCTCCAAAGGCAAAGTGCAGTAACTACGCCAACACTAAAACTGAGAAAAATGCCTTTAAAGTTTTTACACCAGCTAGTCAAACATGTTGAAACTCGTTTCCCTGAAACAGGACACAATTTAACCAGGAGAATTTGCCACAAGACAAAACAGTTGTCACATAGTCCATTTTAAGCCTTTACTATGGTATTATAGTATACTATAGTAATCAATTATTAAATTCCGTAGTGAACACATTTAATTTTTTTAGCGTAATGCGCACCGTTGCATTTTGATACCCCTAATAAACACACAAAGGGCTGCACATACCTGTCCAGGTGCTGCATCTTGACATAAGCGTGTCTCGTACTCGATAGCAAACACTGGAGCGTTGTCGTTAATGTCCAAGACTGTGATTAGAGCGATTCCTCTGCTAACCTGAGACGGGTCCTCTGACACACATCAAAGACACAGTTAGCATGAAACATGAAGATTCACCACATAGAAAGTGTCTATTGTTTGGGGACTAAAGATGAGTCACTATTAATGGTGGTTTGTCTACTTAGAGCTGCTTTCCAATCTGATCTGTAATATGAATTTGATCATGGAAGAGAGTGTGTGTGTGAACACATTTTGATTCTGTGGTGTGATTCAGTAAGTGAGATTCTTTCTCCTTGAATGTGCTTGCTGATATTCTGCACGTGTGTCACCTCGGGTCGTCACATTTGCATAATTAAATGCAGAACAATTGTGGATACATGCCTTAGTCAGCAAATCACCTCAGTCACAGCTGTGCAGCCTGAGCGATAGGTCACAGCCAGTCCCTAAAGAACACATTAACATTCAAGTGTTCTAATGTCCTGCTTCAGCACAGACACGCAGAGACACGGCTGATTATAGTAAGGGCATCTTGAGCACAAAATATCAACCAGCAAAGCAGAGCTGCAAGATTTGGTTCAGGAAACATGTTTCAATTATTATTATTATTTACTGTAGCTACAGTATTAAATTAATACTGTAGCGTCTAAATGAATGATGAGGCTCTGATCCAGTTCTGACTTTTCTCAACTACTCTAGGACAGTTAATAATCAATTAGAAAAAAAAATATATGTAAGGGTTATTTAAGCTAAACTTAAAGGAATTGTGGTAGCTTTTTATAATACCGGCACAAAAATAATCATGTACTGATTTAAGACTTTTTTTAAAAAAACAGATTCATGTAATTAACGGCAAAATGATCCATCCATATGTCATCCACATCCATATGTCATGAAGTCGTGGCCTAATGGTCAGAGAGAACCCGAAGGTTGCGGGATCGAGTCTCAGGTCTGGCAGGGACTGTCGGTGGGGGGAGCGAATGACCAGCGCTCTCTCTCCACCCTCAATACCACCACTGACAGCACCATACTCACTATACTTAATCACACATCACGTCCTTTCTTTTAAGCTCCAAAAAAAATTTCTGAGAAGCCACACAATTACTGATCAGATCGATGTTTAGCTTTTATTAACTTTTAAAACAAAACACTAATCAATGCATGTATGCACAACATCAAATATGGCAATGCAAACCTCATTACTTTAGTTTCAACCAACATCGACTTAACCTGTAGTGTATTGCATGTAGAAACCATTGATCTGACAAGCATATGACCAAACGTCATAACGTTGCCTTTGCCGTCATCGGTCCAAATCTGTGGAATAAGTTGCCAATTAGAATGGCACCGACTTTGGCTACTTTTAGATCCAACTTAAAACTTCACTTACTCTCTATGGCATTTTAAACGGTTGATGTTGTAGGATTGTTTTTTAGTTTAATGCTATTTGTTTTTATTATGTTGATGTGTGTCACGGATTGGCCAGGTTCTTCCACCTCACTCACTCAAAGATCACGCTCACCTGAATACTAATCAGTCACACCTGCACGCAATGATCACGGCACATACAAAAGCACACCTCACACAGTCACCAGTGTCCGGGCTCGTTGCTGCGAAAGCGGACTACTCTACTCTCCTTCGTGGATTCTAGAGATTACCTACAATACTTACCTCTGAATACTTACCTGTCTTGTCTTGCATTCCAGTCAGTCTGTCTCGTCAGTCTATCTCCGCATCCAGTGTGTGTGTGTGCCGTAAGCCAGCATCCAGTCTGCCTCTTCGACATCCTCCGACGATCGTTCCTGCAAAAGGGAAGAAAGATCAAGTTATCCATCCATCATCATCCTCACCATAATCTACTATCTGGACAGTTAAACTTACCCGGTCCTGCACGCCATCTTCTTCATCTGCTCTGCTAAAAACAAATAAACTTCACCTGTTGTTTCACTTACCTGTTTGTCAGTCTGCTTCCCTAACAGAAGCCCGGACCTACAGACAGCATCGGCAGAGCAATGGATCCTTTTCAAGAGCTTGTGGATTCACTTCGAAAGGTTTTAATGGGACCTTCCACCACTAATCCCACAACACCGCGTCCCACAGCTCCACTGGAACCCAACACTTCTTCGGCACCCGTCCCATCCAGTCCCATGGCTCGACCGGCGCCCTACTCAGGCGGGGCGGAGGAGTGCAACGGATTTCTTCTCCAATGTTCGTTAATATTCACCATGCAACCTGCTTTATATCCCACAGAAGAGTCAAAAATCGCATTCATCACTTCGTTGCTCACCGGACCCGCGTTGAAGTGGGCTGACACTATATGGCGCCAAGCCGGGCCAGCGACCAGCACCATCCAGAGTTTCATCGCTCACTTTAAAGAGGTTTTTGGCACTTCAAATGAAGCGATCTCCGCAGGAGAACAACTCTATCATTTAAAACAAGGGAGTATGACTACACAAGAATATGCTTTACGTTTCCGTACTTTAGCAGCTGCAAGCGGATGGAATGAGAGATCGCTATTAACCACCTATCGTCTCGGCTTGGAACCCAAACTCCGTCTCCAGTTAGCAGCATTGGACGACTCAATGGGTCTAGAAAAATTCATCCAACAATCACTTCGTTGTTCTGACCGTATTCAGTCATATCACGCCAACGCTGACACCCCTGCAACTGCACTCCTCCGTTCGCCTGAGTCGATCGCTCCTCCAGAACCAGAGGCTATGATCCTGGAAGCTGGAAAACTATCATCTGCTGAGCGACAGAGAAGGCTGACCCGGGGTTTGTGCATGTATTGTGGGGCCAACGGACATATACGTATCAACTGCCCCATTCGTCCCGTCCGTTCCTTGGTGGTCTGTGTTCCGAAATAGAAAATCTTCATCCTCTAGCTACAAATGTTCAGTTATCCTCCCTGTCATTCTCTGTTACAGTCACGGCCCTCATCGACTCCGGGTCAGCCGGCAACTTCATCTCGGGCATCCTCTGTCGCCAGCTTCAACTCCGAACTGAAGCCTCATCAGCAGTTTACCAAATCGAACCCATAACCAGCAAAATCACCACCCGTACTCGGGTCCATCGCAAATGTGAAAGCATCAACTTACAAATTGGAGTCCTTCACAAGGAGTCAATTCAGTTTCTGGTTCTGGAGGGCGCATCCATGGACATCATGTCAACGCCTGACATATGGTACTTTTGAGCACTTCCTATGTCGATCTGCCTCCTTAGGATGAATTATTTGTTGTATTCCCAATTGTAAGTCGCTTTGGATAAAAGCGTCTGCTAAATGAATAAATGTAAATGTAAATGTAAATCATCTTAGGGCGCCCGTGGCTGGTGAAGCACAATCCCATCCTCTCTTGGGGCAATGGCGAAATCATGAAGTGGGGACCCGAATGTGCAGATACCTGTTTTCCAGAGCTTCCACATCCTGTCAGGAAATCCTTACCAGTTTACATCACGTCAGTCGAAAGTCCAGTCGAGAAACGGTCTATTCAGATCCCAGAATGCTATTCTTCCTTCCAGGATGTATTTTGCCCCAAGAGAGCTTCCCAGTTACCTCCACATCGGCCATGGGACTGTGCCATTGACCTAGTTCCGGATGCTCCAATGCCCAGAGGTAAGATCTACCCGTTATCGCTTCCGGAGACTAAGGCCATGGAGGAGTACGTACAAGAAGCTCTGAGCCAGGGATACATCAGACCCTCCACATCACCCACACTGCGGCCGTGTATCGATTACAGGATTCTGAACCAAGGCACCGTCAAGTTCCGATACCCACTTCCTCTCGTCCCTGCGGCCCTTGAACAGCTCCGATCAGCCAGGATCTTCACGAAGCTGGACCTCCGCAGCACGTATAACCTCGTGAGAATACGTGAGGGGGACGAGTGGAAGACCGCGTTTGTGACTCCAACTGGCCACTATGAGTATCTTGTCATGCCCTATGGTCTGGTCAACGCCCCCTCCGTATTTCAAAATTTCATCCACGAGGTACTCCGGGAGTTTCTACATCGGTTTGTTATCGTCTATATCGACGATATTTTGATATACTCCCGGAGTGAGGTCGAACATCGCCACCACGTTGCGGAGGTCCTCCAAAGACTACGTGACCATCAGTTATACCTCAAGGTGGAAAAGTGCTCATTCCATCTCCAGTCCGTCCAGTTCCTGGGATACATTATTGATCGGCAAGGTGTTCGCATGGACGAGGGGAAAGTGTCAGCAGTCGTCTCCTGGCCAGAACCCACCACCATAAAGGAACTCCAGAGATTTCTTGGTTTCGCAAACTTCTATCGTCGCTTCATCAACAATTACAGTATTCTCACGGCTCCATTAACTAACCTACTCAAGGGGAAGTCTCGAACTCTCCAATGGACTTCCGAAGCTGGCGCAGCCTTCCAGTCCCTCAAGGCCGCATTCACTCAAGCTCCACTCCTGACACATCCTGATCCAGATCAACCATTCGTGGTCGAAGTGGACGCATCCACTACTGGCGTCGGAGCTGTCTTGTCCCAACACCACGGTACTCCTCCACGCCTCCATCCGTGTGCTTACTTCTCTAGGAAGCTCAACCCGGCGGAGCAGAATTATGACATCGGTAACCGGGAGTTACTGGCCATCAAGCTCGCCCTGGAGGAGTGGCGACATTGGCTGGAGGGAGCTCAACACCCGTTCCAAGTGATCACGGACCACAAAAATTTGCAATATCTCCGCGATGCTAAGAGGCTTTGTCCACGGCAGGCACGCTGGGCCTTATTCTTCTCCCGTTTCAACTTCAAAATAACTTATCGTCCAGGCTCCACAAATGTCCGTGCAGATGCCCTCTCTCGACTCCACGACTTCCATGATTCTCCAGAGACATCCACGCCAATACTCCCAAGAAACATCTTTGTCGCTCACATCGACTGGTCCAGCCCTCCAGCTGTCGCCACTCCAACAGCCAGATCTCCGCCGGGTTGCCCACCAGGACGTCAGTTCATCTCTCAGGAACAACGGGTAGATCTTATCCACTCAACACACACCTCCCTGGGCACTGGGCATCCAGGGGCCAACACCACCCTCTCGTTGCTGTCAGAACGCTTCTGGTGGCCAGACATGGCAAGGGATGTGAGGCGCTATGTCCAAGGCTGCAAGGAGTGTGCCATCTCAAAGACTCCCCGACATCTACCTGCAGGAAAGCTCCATCCCTTGCCCGTCCCGAACCGTCCCTGGTCACACCTAGGAGTGGATTTCATGACGGACCTTCCCCCTTCCGACGGGAATACTTGTATCTTGGTTGTGGTGGATCGTTTTTCGAAGTTCTGTCGGCTCCTGCCACTGAAAGGGCTTCCCACAGCCCTGGAGACCGCTCAGTTGCTGTTCGACCGAGTATTTAGATACTATGGACTCCCCGAAGACGTAAGCCACTTTTCCACTATCGGGCCGAACCGTTCTTAGAACGGTCGGGTACAGTTCCAGTTGTGTTTCCACCTGAGCCTGGAACAATTACAAACCATTCTCGGCACGGAATTCTCAGCACGGTTAGACAACCGTGCTGAACCGGACTGGTAAAATGCGTGTGCATGACGTCGCCACGCTGTTGCCTGGCTACCAGTTTCTCTATGGCTCTGTCTATGGCTAAGCGGGTGCGCAGTAAGCAGATACGGTAAATATAAATTTAAATGGCTGAGACACTTTGGTCTGTGGATGAAACATTTGCTCTAATATTGATATTTGGACAGAAAGAAAAATTCAACAACAGCTGGAGAGTGCAAAGAGAAACGAAAAGTTTTTTAAAATTATAGCGCAGTGTCTTGCAGAGAAGGGCATTAAGAAAAGTTCAAAACAGTGCCGGGAAAAAATAAAAAACTCAAACATACATATCACGTCCAAAAGGACAATAACAGTAGAAGCGGGGCTGTCTACTCTTGCGTTACCAAGGCAACGATTTGACGCATTTGTATTTACATTCCAAAGAGTTCCGTTATCTGCACCACAGTGGAAAATCAAACCGTATCTGTGCTGACTGGCCCGGATCGGCACGGAATAGAACGGTTAAGCATTGAGAACGGTTCGGCCCGATAGTGGAAAAGCGGCTATAGTATCAGATAGAGGACCCCAGTTCATTTCCAGAGTCTGGAAAGCATTCTTTCAACTCCTGTTCTTCCCTCCACAGAACCTGGCCACGAAGAGGAACCCCCTCCCCCCTTGGACCTGGAGGAAGGCTCCATCTACGCTGTCCGTGAGATCTTGCAGTCCCGACGTCGCGGTGGTGTCCTGGAATATCTTGTAGACTAGGAGGGATACGGACCAGAGGAGAGATCCTGGGTACCCAGAGGAGACATACTGGACCCTGCCCTTCTGGAGGAATTCCACCACGCCCATCCTGACCTCCCAGCACCTTGGGGACGAGGTAGACCACCGCGACGTCGCAGGTCTCGGCCCTCAGGAGCGGGCCCTGGGGAGGGGGGTAATGTCACGGATTGGCCAGGTTCTTCCACCTCACTCACTCAAAGATCACGCTCACCTGAATACTAATCAGTCACACCTGCACGCAATGATCACGGCACATACAAAAGCACACCTCACACAGTCACCAGTGTCCGGGCTCGTTGCTGCGAAAGCGGACTACTCTACTCTCCTTCGTGGATTCTAGAGATTACCTACAATACTTACCTGTGAATACTTACCTGTCTTGTCTTGCATTCCAGTCAGTCTGTCTCGTCAGTCTATCTCCGCATCCAGTGTGTGTGTGTGCCGTAAGCCAGCATCCAGTCTGCCTCTTCGACATCCTCCGACGATCGTTCCTGCAAAAGGGAAGAAAGATCAAGTTATCCATCCATCATCATCCTCACCATAATCTACTATCTGGACAGTTAAACTTACCCGGTCCTGCACGCCATCTTCTTCATCTGCTCTGCTAAAAACAAATAAACTTTACCTGTTGTTTCACTTACCTGTTTGTCAGTCTGCTTCCCTAACAATGTGTTATTTTCTATGTTTATCTTGCAAAGCACTTTGGGCAACTTAGTTCTATTTATACAGTGCTATATAAAGAAAGAAAGAAAGAAAGAAAGAAAGAAAGAAAGAAAGTGATCATGCTGCCTCAGGAGAAGATGCCGCCTGAATTATAAAAACCTAATTGCAGAAAATTATATTATGCAAACTTGTACCTTCATGTCCTTTACGGAGCTTGAAAGTATTAGTTTCGATTCATATTTACAATATGGACATTCTTCAAAATATCTTCTTTTGTGTTTGTAGAAAAGCCATATGATTTTGGAATGACATGAGAAAGAGCAAATGAGAATAGAATTTATATGTATGCTTTCACGTGGAACACATTAAAGCAAAGAAAGAAAGAGTGTCACACCTTCAAAACATATGCAATTAATTGAAATCTTCTTGCATTGAAAAATCACATAAAAATTATTTTTCACATTTTAAAATGCCCATGTATGATGCCGTCAATAGTCTTGTGGTTAGTGAGCTGACGTACAGTGCAACTTGAGGTCCTTTGCCGACCCCACTACCCTCTCATCATCCAATGCTCTCCTGTCTGCTCTCTACTATTCTACTGTCTCTCAATATCAGTAAAGGCATAAAAAAGCCCATTAATGTAATGAAAAAAAATTAAAGGTGCCATAGAATGGAAAACTGTATTTACCTTGGCATAGTTGAATAAAAACAGTTCAGTACATGGACATGACATACCGTGAGTCTCAAACACCATCGTTTCCTCCTTATATAAATCTGGTGTTTGCAAAAGACCACTGAAAAATAGGCTAATCATAACATAATGTCACGACCACACACACAAGGAGAGGGTAAGTAGATTTCAAGGTGTTTATTTACAGACGTGCACACTTCAAACAGGTGAATATAGACTTCGGCATCCGAGTCATCAAACACAGTCCGATAAGGTAAACACAAGTTCATAGGCAATCGCCAGCAAGAGTAACAGTCACTTCCCTTCAAGTGGTTAACGTATGCTTCACAGGTTGATCCAGATGCAGTCCATGAAGTGCACAGGAGAATCGAGAGAAGGAGGAGAAGATCCAAGGAGCGGTGTCCATGTAACTTCGATTCCAGCCGCTGAGTGAATGTCTGAGGTGAGTATTTAAAGGGAGTGGTGATTGCTGGTGCAGGTGACGGTGATTAGAACTCTGGTGATGGGCGTGGTGCAGTGAGGATAGGCTGATTGATGAAGGATCGCAGTGATTGGGACTGAGGGAACGTGCTGAGGGTGTGACATTATCTCCCCCTCCCGGTAGGCGCGTCTCGCGCCGTGATGGAAACACCAGGGAGGGGGGGCGGGCGCCCTGGAGGCCGTTCCGGGGCAGGACCTTGTTGGGTTGGGAAGGCCTCCAGGGCGGAACAGGAAGCCATGGCGGGTCCGGCGGCCACGGCCGGACAGGCAGTTCGGGTGGCCCTGGTAGGTCAGGCGGCCACGGCCGGACAGGCAGTTCGGGTAGCCCTGGTAGGTCAGGCGGCCATGGCCGGACAGGCAGTTCAGGTGGCCATGGCCGGACAGGCAGTTCAGGTGGCCATGGCTGGGCAGCCCCCGTGGCCTTGGCCTCAGTCCTCGGCCCGGCCACGTTGGCCAGGAGTATATGGCGCCCCCCCAAAATTTTCTTTGAGGAATTCAGGGGTTTGGAGGGACCGTTTGGCGGAGTGGGCTCTGAAAGGCTGGACAGGACCAGCGGAGGCTCTGGAAGGCTGGGCTGGGCCAGCGGAGGCTCTGGATGGTTGGACGGGACCAGCTGAGGCTCTGGATCGCTGGACGGGACCTGCTGAGGCTCTGGATGGCTGGACGGGACCAGCTGAGGCTCTGGATGGCTGGACGGGACCAGCGAAGGCTCTGGAAGGCTGGATTGTACCAGCGGAGACTCTGGAGGATTGGACGTAACCAGCGAAGGCTCTGGAAGGCTGGACGGAACCAGTGAAGACTCTGGAAGGCTGGATTGCACCAGCGGAGGCTCTGGACGGCGCTCTTGAGGAGCGGGCTCTGGACGGCGCTCTTGAGGAGCGGGCTCTGGACGGCGCTCTTGAGGAGCGGGCTCTGGACGGCGCTCTTGAGGAGCGGGCTCTGGACGGCGCTCTTGAGGAGCGGGCTCTGGACGGCTGGACGACCCCAGCGGAGATTCAGGAGGGTTGGGCGTCTCCAGCGGAGACACTGAAAGAGCTAGCTCTGGGCGAGCGGTCACTGGAGGGCGCTCGGGCGGCGCAGTCACTGGATGGCGCTCTGGCGGCGCAGTCACTGGAGGGCGCTCTGGCGGCGCAGTCACTGGAGGGCGCTCTGGCGGCCCAGTCACTGGAGGGCGCTCTGGCGGCGCAGTCACTGGAGGGCTGGGCGGAACCAGCGGAGACCCAGGAGAGAGGATAGGGGCCGTGAACTCCATAGGGAGAACCATATCCATTATAATAGATTCATCCCTTTTGGTCGGAGACGCAGGAACATCGGCCATTTTGGCCGGGGAATCAGGAACATCGGCCATTTTGGCCGGGAAAACAGGAACGTCGGCCATTTTGTGAGCTGGCATGGCCGCCCGTACTGACCTCAACGGTGGGTCTAGCACACTGGCCATCAGGATAGGCCATAACGTTGGAGGGCTGGCCGCGAGCTCTGGGCTGGCAAGGAGGGAGGAGCTATTGGTGAGGTATGTGGGGAGTCCAGGCGAGGAGTAAGCCGGTGAGACGTGCTGGGTTTCGTAGAGGGTTGGACGAGGAAACTTACCATCACTCTTTATTTCTTTAACCTCGATACTAGAGCCATTTATATAAAGAGTGAGGTTGATTAGTTCAATCAAGGAGAAATCACATATGGGGGAGGTGCATCGGATTGTTTCCTCATCCAGTCCAAACCGAAACATCACAGCAAGGGTGACGTCGGGCCAGCTTACCCGATGGGAGCGCTCAAGGAACTCCTCCACATACCACTCCAATGTCTGCCCACCTTGCCGTAGGCTCCATAGCCTGTCCTCAGCTTCTGACAGTTTTAGTGAGTCGGGAGAGGCACCGGTGAATGTTGCGTTCGCCTCCATGAGTGAGCTGAAGGAATTTCCTTTTTAGGGCTGGAATCCTGTCACGACCACACACACAAGGAGAGGGTAAGTAGATTTCAAGGTGTTTATTTACAGACGTGCACACTTCAAACAGGTGAATATAGACTTCGGCATCCGAGTCATCAAACACAGTCCGATAAGGTAAACACAAGTTCATAGGCAATCGCCAGCAAGAGTAACAGTCACTTCCCTTCAAGTGGTTAACGTATGCTTCACAGGTTGATCCAGATGCAGTCCATGAAGTGCACAGGAGAATCGAGAGAAGGAGGAGAAGATCCAAGGAGCGGTGTCCATGTAACTTCGATTCCAGCCGCTGAGTGAATGTCTGAGGTGAGTATTTAAAGGGAGTGGTGATTGCTGGTGCAGGTGACGGTGATTAGAACTCTGGTGATGGGCGTGGTGCAGTGAGGATAGGCTGATTGATGAAGGATCGCAGTGATTGGGACTGAGGGAACGTGCTGAGGGTGTGACACATAACAGCTACTATTACCTAATAAAATAAGGTGAGCCACTGAAGGGAAATGGTTAGCTTACTGCTAGCGGTAGCCTGTTACATACAGTACATAAGATTTAACTTACCACATAAACGGAGAGCTGGAGAGATGACTGTGCGGACGATGGCGAATGATTTACAGATCCTGAGCATCACTAACAAGCATCTAAACTTATGTGGTAAGTACATGCATTACACAGAGCACATGCGATCACAAAAGTGAAGTAAAATGATCGTAAATTCAAAACGGCAGTTTCAATAAATCGCATATTAATAGCGGCTCAAGCTCCCTGATTAAATATATATTTTCCTCCATGTGTGACCTATTGAAATGAGCTGCTCTGTGAAACAGCCAGTCAGAGCAGAGCTCATCATTATTATTCAGGAACCTTCCAAATAAGGCAATAACAGAGCATTTCATTCTAGGGGCAAATCCTAAGGTTGTAAATGGACCTGTAAAACCGTTTCTGGACAATTTTGCCCTTTCCTATGCCATATACCTTATGTATAGACATCAGAGAACAATTTAAAATATTGTATCAGGGCATTCTATGGCACCTTTAATGTCTGCGTGTGGCTTGCATTATACTCACGGTTCTCTGTGGCAAATACAGTGATATTGTGGACTGAATTGACTTCTCTGTCAAGGGCTTTGGCTGTGCTGATGACACCAGTCAGAGCATCCACATTGAAGAAGCGTTCCAGGTCTGTGTTCCGGTCTATGGAGTACCTGGACACACCATTACACAAAAAATGTACTCATCTTTGTTAGCTTTTCTCTTTTCTTATTTATCATTTATAGCCTTAAAAAATAATTATCCTCTTAACCACTAGATGGCACGAAAACTTACCACCATTTAAAATGTTATAGATTTATAGAGCAAAAAGAATAAAAAAGCATAGTACCTGGTGTAAAAAGTGTCTCTACTGTTATAGCCAACTGACTTCCAGTTGTTGATGTGGTATAGTTAAGTTCACATGTTTATTATCATTTATTAAGCTGGTTAGAGTTAGACATACTGTAACCACCATATGTCTGATGAAACTATTATATTAAAAAATACTAAGGGTGCAACGGTTTACAAAAATGACACACAGAAATGGTTCTGTAATTTGGTACATTCGGAACATGTTTAGTACAGCAGAGGAAAAGTGAAAAATACAACTGCCTTTTCTCATTGTTGTTGTTTTTTAAATTATTGTTATTATTTATTAGTACTGTTGTTGTTGTTGTTATTATTATTATAGTTATTAATTAGTGGTTCACTGAACAACAACAAATTATTATTATTATTTTCGCTGAAACCAGCTGATGCACAGTTTTAATATTGCAGTTTATGGATCAGTTGTAAATAGGGGAAGAAATCAGAATATTTCATCTTCAGGCTTAGCTTTGTTTGGGAAAAGTGTGGAACAGTCACAGAGAATCCATGAGGAACAGAAAGGTGATTCGCAAGCAAGTAAATAAGAGACTAATTACATTTTTTGACAAAACTGGCAGATTATCAATAACTGTCCAAACCTCAATACCTCACAATAATACTTTAATTATCAAATAATTGTAAAGGATCACAGAGACGCAGATAAACAGTCTGCTTGTCAGAATGGATGTTATAGTTGGGAATGTCAGGCCTCCGGTGGGAATGTTCATGACATTTACCATTGGGCACGAACGAATGGCAGCGCAGGTGAGTCAACACTGTCCCTGAAAACCACACTAGCCCCACTACGGCATGGTTCAAGAAATATAATTGTGGTACACTTTATAGTAGAGGTATAAATAATCATGTAGGCTTACTAATATCTAAAATAACACTTACTCCAAAATGAACTAATAATTGGTAAAACCAGGAACTAATCACGAACAAATGAAAAGCTAACCTTAACTACGACTGGAGTCATATGGATTCATGTATGAATAAAGGCCACCTTAAATACTTGTTTCATTAACATTTAGCGATAAACCAACACAAATCTTTAGTACGAGAATAAACAAGTGCCACCCTGATTTTAAATAAAACATGAACCATTAAAATTGTCATAATTTAAACTTAATGTGCAGCTTTCAAATAAACTTAACAGGATGGCATATCTCTGTAGTAATAATAAAGGTCGCTCTTTATTGGTTCATGTCATGCATTCACAGTATTAACAGTTTTATTCAGAAATAAGTACATAATTTTTCATGTATCCTTTTTATTAAGTGTTACCACATTGTCTATCTACACATAGATATTTCAAGGGGGGATTTTATCAAATAAATTTCGACTCTATTTGTTAAGTATTCAAATAAAATAATAATAATAATAATAAATATTTAACCAAAAGTCAATGTTTACTTATAATTTGTCCTGCCACTGAAGCTCTCAAAAATAAAATATTATATATACTAACTCATACTATACACCGATCAGGCATAAGACTACGACCACAGACAGGTGAAGTGAATAACACTGATTATCTCTTTATCACAGCACCTGTTAATGGGCAGGATATATTAGGCAGCAAGTGAACATTTTGTCCTCAAAGTTGATGTGTAAGAAGCTGTCACGATCCAGGCGGGGTTGAGGAGTGGTGAATGATGAGGAGAACCGGAGTAAATGAAAGCGTAAATAGTTTATTAAATGAAACACTGTACAATACTGTACAATACAATACAAACAAACAAAAACCGGGAGTATAAGAAGAGCACATGAAAACAAGCAAACAGAAGTAACAGAATGCATTGACGGACAAATGGGGAGTGCACACACAGACTCTTAAATATACTGAAACGGGGGCGTGGTCACTAACAAGATAACAAGGGGGAAATACAAATATGGGCATGACTGAACTAACTAAACAATACCAAAAGGGAGAGACAAGGACTAAACCATATAAGCTAGAAACATAGGGGAAAAGACACTAGGAAAACATGACAGAACACGGACATGATACTGACATTACCCCCCCCCCCTCCCCCGAAGGGAGGGGAGGGAGGGTGGGCGCCCTGGAGACCACTAAGAGGACACAGAGGACACGGGATACTGAGGTGGTCTCCAGGGCGGATCAGGGATCTCAGGTGGCCATAGCAGGTCGGGAAGCTCAGGGAGCCATGGCTGGGTAAACAGTCCAGACGGCCATGGTGGATCTGGCGGCTCAGGCAGCCATGGCCGGTACAACAGTTCTGGAGGCCATGGCGGATCTGGTGGTTCAGGAAACCACGGCCGGGTAAACAGTCCAGGTGGCCATGGCCGGGTAAACAGTCCAGGTGGCCATGGCCGGGTAAACAGTCCAGGTGGCCATGGCCAGGTAAACAGTCCAGGTGGCCATGGCCGGGTAAACAGTCCAGATGGCCATGGCCGATCAGGGGAGTAGCCCCCCCAAAAAATTTTCTTGGGGGAACCTAGGGTATAGTCCACACAGGAGAGCACGGAAGGGCGCGCAGGAGAGAGCTCCGGCTCAGGAGGGCGCGCTGGAGACAGCTCCGGCTCTGGAGGGCGCGCATGAGAGAGCTCTGGCTCTGGAGGGCGCGCAGAAGATAGCGTCGGCTCTGGACGGCGCTCTTGAGGAGCGGACTCTGGACGGCGCGGGCTCTGGACGGCGCTCTTGAGGAGCGGGCTCTGGAGGACTGTATGACCCCAGCGGAGACTCTGGCAGAGCAGGCTCTGGGCGAGCGGTCACTGAAGGGCGCTCTGGCGGTGCAGTCACTGAAGGGCGCTCTGGCGGCGCAGTCACTGGAGGGCGCTCGGGCGGCGCAGTCACTGAAGGGCGCTCTGGCGGTGCAGTCACTGAAGGGCGCTCTGGCGGCGCAGTCACTGGAGGGCGCTCTGGCGGTGCAGTCACTGAAGGGTGCTCTGGCGGCGCAGTCACTGAAGGGCGCTCTGGCGGCGCAGTCACTGGAGGGCGCTCTGGCGGTGCAGTCACTGAAGGGCGCTCTGGCGGCGCAGTCACTGAAGGGCGCTCTGGCGGTGCAGTCACTGAAGGGCGCTCTGGCGGTGCAGTCACTGAAGGGCGCTCTGGCGGTGCAGTCACTGAAGGGCGCTCTGGTGGCGCAGTCACTGGAGGGCGCTCTGGCGGTGCAGTCACTGAAGGGCGCTCTGGCGGTGCAGTCACTGGAGGGCGCTCGGGCGGCGCAGTCACTGGAGGGCTGGGCGGAACCAGCGGAGACTCTGGAAGGCTGGGTGGAACCAGCGGAGACTTTGACTTGGCGGTCGCCATCTTGGGTGCAGACTCAGGCTTGGTGGCCATCTTGGCCGGGGACTCAGGCTTGGCGGCCATCTTGGCCAGGAAATCAGGAACGGCGGTCATCTTGACCGGGAACTCAGGCTTGGCGGCCATCTTGGCCGGGAACTCAGGAACGGCGGCCATCTTGGCCGGGAACTCAGGAACGGTGGCCATCTTAGCCAGGGACTCAGGCTTGGCAGCCATCTTGGCCGGGAACTCAGGAACGGCGGCCATCTTGACCGGGAACTCAGGCTTGGCGGCCATCTTGACCGGGAACTCAGGCTTGGCGGCCATCTTGGCCTGGAACTCAGGAACGGCGGCCATCTTGGCCACGGATTCAGGCTTGGTGGCCATCTTGGCCGAGGATTCAGGAATGGCCGCCATCTTGGCCGGGAACTCAGGAACATCGGCCATCTTGGCCGGGAACTCAGGAACATCGGCCATCTTGCGTGCAAACTCCTGCGTGGCAGCCATCTTGCGTGCAGATTCTGGCATAGCAGCAATCTTGTGAGCAGGCGTAGCAGCCATCTTGTGAGCTGGCATTTTGTGAGCTGACACTGGCCTGGCGGCTGACGGGCTTGAGCGTGGAGAGGAAGCCGGCGGGCTTGAGCGCTGGGCGGCGACCGGCAGACTAGAGCGCGGGGAGGAGGCCAGCCGCATCGGGCTGAGGACAGCAGCGGAGCTTTGGAGGATGACTGGAGATTTGGGACTGGGCTGGCGGCTCGAGCCGTTGACACGGTATGTGGAGGTTCTCGGCTTAGGGCAGGCTGGCGAGTTGCGCTGTGCCTGGTAGGGGGCTGGAAGATGAGACTTACTCGGACTAGGAATTTCTTCTATTTCAAAATCAGATCCATTTAAATAGAGAATGAGATTGATTAGCTCGATCAAGGAAAAATTACAAACGGGGAGATCACAGCGAATCGTCTCATCGTCCAGCCCCAAAACAAACACAGCGCAGATGGCAGCTTCATGCCAGCCTACCTGGTGGGAGAGCTCGATAAATTCCTCCACATACCGTTCCAACTCTCGACCGCCTTGCCGCAGTCCCCTCAAGGAAGCCTCAGCCCGATTCATCCTTTGTTTAGGTCCGTCAATCTGTCACGATCCAGGCGGGGTTGAGGAGTGGTGAATGATGAGGAGAACCGGAGTAAATGAAAACGTAAATAGTTTATTAAATGAAACACTGACTACGTTTACATGGACACCAGTAATCTAATTAATGACCTTATTCTGAATAAGACAATAATATGATTAAGCTGTTTACATGAGTTGCTTTTAGAATATTCCTTTCATGTTCCCGTTTTACATGTTAGTACATAGATCGATTAATGACACACATCATTGGGTCCACACGCGACGCTATCAGTTCATCTTCGTTATAGACTTTTGGATGTTTCGGTTTTAATTTGACAAAAGCTTGAAGTGGCTGTGGACATATGCAACACATTTTTGTGCATGCTGTGCTGCTCCAAAGCGTCTGCTCCATAAAGCGAGCGTTTCAGAGCCAGACAGTTTTTAGGAAAAAAATCACACGCAAACACAGTCACCGAAAGCCAGTTTAGTTTGACTTTTTTTGTTTGTTTTCATTTTGAAAACCCTGTTATCTTTGCCGTTTACGTCACATTACGCCTTGGAGGCTTTCTTTTATTTATTTATTTTTTATTAATTAATTTGATTGCGCGCCCTGTAATAAATGGTTTAGTCGGCATATAACACAGCATGTGATGGAGTCCATGCCTCGTCTTATTAGTTTTTGTTAATAAATGCTATATAAGCTAGTTTTATTTGATTGTTGTTATGCTGTTTAATTAAAAATAACAAATCCATCTTTTAAGAATTTGTTTTAATCTTAAAATTGATAGGTGTAGCCTATATGTAAGCAAAAGATCATGAATTCGTAAAAGTAAAAGTGAAAAGCATCCTAAGACGATAAATAAAAATGAAACCAAAGCATATGCACGTGCGACCAACTGAGAGCGTTATGCCGCGTTCCAGGAAACCCGTGTTTTTCCAAACTTCTACCCGTGAAAGTGCTACAAAGTCCTGAGTCGTGGTTTGAAGACGTGATTTACGAGCTCAAAAACCTGTCTGGAACGCAGCATTAGTGTGTATCCTCTGGTGAAAAGTCCTACACAAGGGGAATAGTGTGATTAAGGTGTGTACATGTCTTCCATAATGCGACTAAAATAGGAATACTCCACCTGTCTTAATTTGATTTGTGTTTACTCCGATTATGACTTTAGTCGGATTAAATTAATCAAAAATATCAGTTTACATGGTTGCTTCTTAATCAGAGTATTGTCTTAATCGCGTTAAAATCGGAGTATTGTTGTCCATGTAAACGTACTCACTGTAACTAATACAAACAAACAAAAACCGGGAGTATAAGAAGAGCACATGAAAACAAGCAAACAGAAGTAACAGAATGCATTGACGGACAAATGGGGAGTGCACACACAAACTCTTAAATATACTGAAATGGGGGCGTGGTCACTAACAAGACAACAAGGGGGAAATACAAATATGGGCATGACTGAACTAACTAAACAATACCAAAAGGGGGAGACAAGGACTAAACCATATAAGCTAGAAACATAGGGGAAAAGACACTAGGAAAACATGACAGAACACGGACATGATACTGACAGAAGCAGGAAAAATTAGCAAGTGTAAGGATTTGAGCAAGTTTGACAAGGGCCAAAATGTGATGGCTAAACGACAGGATCAGAGCATCTCCAGCTTTCGTGGGGTCTGCAATGCTGGTTCTGATGGAAATATGTCGGAATACACAGTGCATCACAGTTTGCTGCATATGGGGCTGATAACCACAGACCAGTCAGAGTGCCCATGCTGACTCCTGTCCACCATTGAAAGCACCAACAGTATAAACATATACAACTACAGTGGGTCTGTTTCAAACAGGAGATTTAAATAATCAAATAATAAATAGAACTATATTTTATGAAATTGTCTGTCATTTAATTAAACTGATCTTAATGTTAAATCAATGAATCATTCGTTATATCCATGAATTTTCAACTTGACTGATTGTCTGGTCATTTGTAATTTACAAATTGCTGCAAGAGCTTTCAATCAAGAAATACTAATTACAAATTGTTTCCCCTGATGATCAAAATTAGTTACCGTATAAGTAGAACTGTGTTTGAGACTTTGCACTGTTCAAATAGGTGAATAAATATATTTTGCTTATGTAAATATACACTGCCTGGCCAAAAAAAAAAAAAAAAAAAGTTGCCAACAAAAAAAAAAGAAAAAAGGTCATACACTTTAATATTAGCATTCTCAAGCACATCCCAAAGATTCTCAATGGGGGTCTGGACTCTGTGGTGGCCAATCCATGTGTGAAAATGATGTCTCATGCTCCCTGAACCACTCTCGATGAATCCTGGCATTGTCATCTTGGAATATGCCAGTGCCATCAGGGAAGAAAAAATCCATTAATGGAATAACCTGGTCATTCAGTATATTCAGGTAGTCAGACCTCATTCTTTGAGCACATACTGTTGCTGAACCTAGACCTGACCACTTAGTTAAATCTAGGTAGCAACTTATTTTTTGGCCAGGCAGTGTATTTTGCTTATGTAAATGACTTGTGTGTTTTTTTATCCTTTTTCGTATGTGTGTCTGTGTTTGTGCTTGTGTTTGTGTTTGTATATATATATATATATATATATATATATATATATATATATATATATATTATTATTATTATTTTTTTTTTCTGAACATAAGTGTAATATTTGCTGTGTTAATTTGTACAGTTCAGTTACACTCATTCAGCACCAAGAACAATTTGTATTAATAATAATATTGTATTATTAATTAATAATAATACCTTGTATTATTTGCTCCTGAATGAAATGATTGGTAAAAGTACTAAGCTGAAAAAAGATCTTACTGTTTTATTTGGGTGATTAAAGCAAATGTTCTCAATATATATCACAATGATCTTGTTTTCTAAAACAATGATTAAGTGGAATGAAAATACATGCAAATACAATGAAATCATGACAACAGATTTGAAAGAATGACTAGTGTTTTTACAAATGTGATCAGTTTAAAGTTTTGTACTAAGAGATTTGAAAATGCACACTTATGAAAATAGTACCAAACCAATTAAAAAAAAACTGTAATAAGAATACATTTTAAATAAGTATTTTTAAAATACATTTTACACAATAATAAGAACAATTAAGAGAGCATTCCTGTGTTCGTAGGATCACAGAACTCGCTCCTCCTCTGTGAATAAATCGCCATCCAAATCCAGTTCAGAGTTTTATCACTGAGGTCACATGTACATTTATTGTTACAGATATCCATATGAGAAACAATTACTGTCCTAATACAGTAAGATTATGATTAAACCGATGAAATTCAGATATTTTTATCTGTGCTTCAGCATAGAAATTAACGATGCAATGCATCGATTTAAAAAGTGGGCATCGGATACTAGATGGCATTTGTAACACGATGCATCGTTTCTAACAAATTAGCATTGATAAAAAATGTTTTATTTATATAAAATTATTAGTAGATGCTATACTTTAATTAGTTAGATCAACAATTTAAAAGTGAAAAAGTGAAGTGACATGTGGCCAAGTATTGCGACCCATACTTGGAATTTGTGCTCTGCATTTAACCCATCCAAATGCACACACACAGTAGTCAACTCACACACCGTGAACACACATCCACAGCAGTGGGCAGCCATATTGCTGTGGCGCCCGGGGAGCAGTTGGGGGTTCGGTGCCTTGCTCAAGGGTCTCACCTTAGTCTTGGTATTAAAGGAAGTGCTGGTTATTAACTTCCCACATGGAAAATCCCTGCCAGACCCGAGACTCAAACCCCCAACCTTCAGGTTACAAGTCCGACACTTTAACCATTAGGCCAAGTCTAATTTGTGTGACTAATATTTTATATGTAGATTGATTTCTCCCATCTAAACTGTATCTCAGGTGTGCTCTCTCATCACTACTGATGTGTGAATTAAGTTTGAATTGTGTTTTAGCATTCTGTGTTTGAGTTCGGTGTTAGAACTGTAATGTAAATGGCCAAGAGGACAGTAAGATAAACAGCCATATGAATCACAAATGTACAGTCTAATAGAACATTACAAAGAGCACACATCAGTGAAGCATTTACCTGATGGCACTGCTGGATGAATCCGGATCACGGGCTGAAACTGTACCAATGGCTGTGCCGACTCTTGCTGCCTCAGATACTACCATCTTAATGATCAGGGGGGAGAAGACCGGCGGCTCATTGACATCCTCTACTATGACCTTTACAGTGGCTGTATCACTGAAGGGGCCAAAGGCCAGAAACTGAGGGTCAATATTCCGATTAGTGGCTTCAATCTTCAGAGAAAAACTGCTTTTACTTTCATAGTCCAATGGCTGTAGGATAAATAGACAGAGAGAGAGAGAGATTAACATTTAAGATAGAATGAAGGAAGACTATGCTAAAAAAATGTGTACAGGTAAGGAAAAACCACAAGCAGCAAAAAAAGCACATACAGATCAGTGATTTTGTCTTTAAAAAAAAAAATCCACCCAATCAACATTAATTAATTGAATGTTAAAAAGATAATTACACACTGCATATAAATATTTATTAATTAATGTTGACATTTATTTATTACACTAAATTAATCACAATATGTATACAGAGTTCTTACAAACCTGTGAACATAAAATCCAATGTAAAAATCCAAAGAATCAAAAAAAAAAAAGAAGAAAAGAGTCAGTGGGAAATGGCAGTGAATGGCAACTGATGCTACAGATCACATAACAATGGCAACATAACAAGTGCACCAGATTCATATTTGAACATACTTTAAGGCATGATGTAAATACTTATTCATAATACACATAAAAGTGTGTTGGTGGTTAAATACATATCCCATATGTGACATAAGTGTTAACAATGAGAGGTCATCTCCTTTTTGGCCTTGATACTGGCTCTTTCAGTAGCTGTGGTCATTGTATCAGTATTTTATCTTCTGAGTTGTGTTGCGGTAGAAATAGCGTTGCTCAGTGCCAACAGCAGCTCAATCAGTACAACCGTTCTACGTAATCAAAATAATGGCACCCTCCATAGTCCAAAATATGTATATAATGATGTGGATTTTCATGGGTTTTCTACTTCATATTTCAGTAAGAGACATAGTGTACATTATATTAAGCCATAAAATCTTAATACTCAGGGTTTCCTTTCAATTGAGTAGTGCCATGTTCCTTTAACTGTATTTTATTTTCATATTGAACAGGCTGCTATGTAAATTATAAAAAAACTATTAACCAGTTAATGACCATTTAAAATTTCAATTCTGTTTGGATTATTATATTTGTTCATGTCAAAATTGTGTTTGTTTCCAGTTTTCATTTTCGTTCCATAAACCGGTTCAGAGCCCTGCTAAAATGTCCCAGAAAGCATGATAAACACCAGGGAGCATCAATGCTCACCATGCTACTTTAACGGAAATTATGTTACGTTTCTGAAGCGTGAAACAAAACGCATGAGCCAGCTCAAATACAATGACACATGATAGAAGATTTGAAAAGACAAACCAAGGATTTAAAATACATGGCCAGACATGGACATCTAGTTAACATTTATAATCAATATTTGGCAGAATTGGTGTAAGAATATGTAACAGAACATAACGAACAATATCAAAAAGATATGGGTTTTTTCAAGTGTAGTGAGACAGGTTCCAGATTTGAGTACATCATACACACTCACAGGATCAGGAGCTGACTGAGACACACTCTAGTCATCCTGAACACCTTGATTGGTTCAGGTGTGTTTGATTAGAGGTGGAGCTAAACTCTAGGAGGGTAGTTATTAGTAGTTAGTTGTAGTTTATTTATTTATTTGAATTTTTTCCAGGACCAGAACTGAGGAACCCTGCATACCACAAATATCAGCTGACTAGATTGTTATTCACTGTTAATATAGTCAAACTAATTTACTATATATTCTAAATGGCCTGTCGTTCACTATGAATGGCACTATAATCTCACCCTCTGTAGAATGATGACTCCCTCTTGTGTTTCCTCATCTGTGGTGACATTGAACACACCGGGTGCATCTCCATCTATTATATGGTAGTCCATCTCTGCATTGGAGTTGATATCAGCATCTGCGGCTTTCAGTTTGGCCACCACTGATGGCACAGGCACAGATTCCAGCACTGAGTACTGATACGACTCTAGAGACACAGAGACGTTTCATGTTAGACTAACATTTACAGCAACATCTGTCACCAAACCTGTCAATGTGCTGTCAATAAACTGAATTAGTAACACTTTTGATGGTCCCTTTTGAACTTTCTGTTAACAAAAAAGAACTTTGTGTTGAGACTTAAGCAGACTCATAAGAGCTGAAAGGTAAGATGAGGAGATCTCTCATGTATCTTCTGCATTCATGTCACTCTCATGGAGAACCTCCATGTAATCTATGTAATGATTTTTTTTAATTTACCATGGAATAGAAGCTTCTTGCGGTCACCCCCTCATCTTGATTTTCTCCCTGTGATTGCTTTTACCTCCATCCATCTACCTCTCGAACTATTTCTGTAACGCAGGACTCAGGGAAGCGTTGAAGATCCAAACGTTAGCTTTATTTAACAGATCGTAGTCAAGACAGGCAGGGTCAAAACACCAGCAAACGGTAATATCCAGGACAAGACAAAAGCGTAATCCAAAAAATACAGGCAGAGTCCAAAATCCAAGTGGGCAGTCCAAAAGTAACAAATAAAACAAAACAATGAAACAAGGCTAGGCCTGACTATGACTATGACTAACTAACAAAACAAAACATGGCACTGGCAAAGAAACAAGAGAAAACTCTTAGTAAAGTCCGCACAGCAAAACAGTGGCTGCGTCCGAAACTGCCTACTCAATGAGTAGGTACTTAATTTTAATAAATACTTACTTAGCGAGCGCTAAAAGAGTACCTACTCAACAGCCAAATCTCGTTGAGTATGAATGCGTTCCGCCATGTTGACATTATCATGTGACCTACGACGTTAACAAGCGCAACATGAAATGATATGAGCGACGGATTTAATTCATCTGTCTGTAAACATTTTGATGTTGATGAAATTTGCTTATTTTGGATTGATTGTAGTTTTTATATTTTTAACAATACTAAAATGACCTAGTTTAATCACTAAAGAAATTATTATTTTATTAGGAAAACCCCCAAATTTGTTATGTCTTGAATATGTTATTTAAATGTGCAAAATTGTGCAAAACTAGCTTAGATCTCATTTTTTTTTTCCTTTTTCTTGCTGAATTTCTCTCTCGTTTCATCCCTGAAACTTAAAGTAATAATAAATTAATAACAAAAACAAATGCAATTTTTAATTCATTGCGATTTTATGAATATTCAAAGATATTTAATTCTTTTTTTTTCTGTATATAATCTTGTACTATGTACGCAAATCCATTATAGCTATGTTTTCTGTCATGATTGTTCTTTGTTAAAGATATTTAAGTCTTTCCCTGAGTTTGTATGCAATTCTAAATTCTGCAGTAATAATACAAAAATTAGAGCGACAGCGACACCTCATGGCATCAGTAACATGACAACCGTATTCCTCCATGTTTGCAATATCTGCACAAAGGAGACGTCGATCAGTTGCTCAAAGATCTTACCTTTGGAGAAGACTGTTGATTTTACACTCGGAAAATATAAATATTACTACTTAGAAATTAAGATTTCCTCAGAATGCATTGCTAGCCCACTCCAACACTTACAAATAATAATGATAAATGCTGACTAATAATTAATTATTTTTAGTTAAACAAGCATAATTTTTTTTCAATGAAGTAATGAATAAATGCATACGTTTATGAAACTGTTATATTTTATTTACTGACAAAAACAGGAAACATGAATAAATTAGTAAAATAATAAAAGTAACCACGAACATAAATAAATACACATGGAACAAAGCTTTATTTAAACATATTGGTCTTTTTCTTTAGTCTTTTTCTAAATGCTCTTGCTGAGCTCACTGATGATGAAGAGACCACAGCAACATCTGGTCCAGATGAGACAAAGGGCAGGTGGAGTGATGGAGGGTCTCATCCATGGCACTTGACCATTTCCAGGATGCTGTTGTGGATTTCTCCTTTCTCACTGCACAAACCAGTCTGCAGACATTTCAGATCATACAAAGATGCACAAATATAATAAAAAAAGATGTCATTTTAACAGCACAGTGTAATTTGATCTCTGTACTGGAAGTAACAAAATGATTAATCTTTGTATTAAGTTTCGGATTTTACATTTCCCCAAAATGCTGCTGTCACCTTTCCTTTCAGGTCCTGCTCCACCACAAAAGATCTGCAACAAAGGCACATAAATCAAGAATAAGAAAAGTTCTGTAATAGCTCTGTTTGACGTTTAGTTACTATATGTACATGTACTATATGTTTATTTACATTACTTACATTAATGTAAAGCAGTGACAGTGAATTCTACATAATAATCTGACATAACGTCCATCACTCACTCATTTATTGACGCATTTTGTCAATAAAGCCAGTTCTTTGATTAGCCGTAAATCTCCAGCACCTGTTTTGAGATGAAGCAGCATGTAGTACACAGAGCCGTAGTTCACTTAGAAGCTACGCCTAATCGTGTTCATAATCGAAATCGATTTAATCGAACGATTATAAAATCGAAAAGAAATCGTTTGCGATAATGGCAGCTGTTTGCGTAGCTTCTCAGTGAACTACGGTGCTGTGTAAAAAATCTCAAAGCACGTGAAAATACCACATTTAATAATATTTTTACTTCAAACTTACTTCATAACGTCAGCCAAGTGTTTAAAATGAATCCGTCTGTGAAATGATGTGGCTTCTTAGACATAATAACGCACATAACATAGTTCATAATATTCTAAGCAGTGAACGCATTGCATTATGAGTATACATTATTCTAATGAAAATTACAATAATACGAACTTCAGTAAACCATATATTGTCATAGTAGTGTGTTTATTAATCATGTTGAATGAATGAAAGCAGTTAAATCTTCCGTTTATTTAGCTGCTGCTATAGGTATTCTCTAGGTTTCTCCTTCAGGTGTTTTTGGCGTTTCCGAGACACAGAGCGCCCTCTGGCCTTTGGATGAAGATTTACTGCTGATCACAGATCACATAGAAATGGAGATCACAGATCACCGTGCTTCACTAAAAGATACGCATGACAATTGCAGCTTCCGATTAATCTCGATTCCGATTTCATGTCGATTTATTGCGCAGCCCTAACTCAGATGTTTCGTGTTGTGATGTGCTCTAGAACATTTTCCTGTCATTTGTTAAATAGCCATTTATTAAACGTCTTTAAAATGTAACATATATGTTTTATGTAAATCCGCTTTTGAAGATGTACGTGTGCTACCCGAAGCTTCGCTATACGTCATAAAACGTGTTTTACAGCGAAATCACAAATATACTAGAACATTACTGTATAACATCTTGGCACCTAATGCAAATCAGCAGTTTACTGCACAGTAGCGCAACAAATACGACTTTAACCGTGTTTTGGTTTGTAATACTCACATTTGTAAACAGCTTCGTCGCGGTTCTCAATCACGTTCGATGATGACGTGTTGATCCCCTGTGGCCTCCTGGGATTGAAAAGTATCCATCGATGAACACTTCAGAATCTGGGCTGAAGGAGTAGGACATCTGGGGATTTCTCGCCTACTATTTTATGAATACTGAGGTTTCCGACGTACTTCTTTCTTCACATACTCTTTTTTCCTACTATATAGTAGGCAAGTAGGCATATTCGGACGCACTTTAAGTAGACGTACACCCAAATCTCGCGAGAATTAGTGCACTCGCTTACTAATTCTCGCCTACTCTTTTATAAATACTAAGGATTCAGACATACTTATTCGCTCGCCTACTGCTTTCCCCTACTATATAGTAGAGAAGTAGGCGATTTCGGACGCAGCCAATACTTCGCGAAGCCTGTTTGGTTTAGGCCATGCTTAAATGGCCACCAAACAGGAAGTAACCATAGAGGCAGCAGAGGGAGCAGCAACAGTCAGTGTGAGTAAGGGCTCCCTCTGCTGGCCTGGCGTTACACCCAACACTGCTGAAAAATAGCTTCCCATAAATGGTAATGTATTATTTAAAATTGCATTATAATTTCCTGTGTATTTGCATATATTTTTGTTTAATAAGGGGTAGCAGAGTAAGAACTGGGGGAAGACACATCAGACTATCATGATGCACCACTGTGACTCAAACACCGCAGTTATCGCTCTGACCACAAAGATGTCCATTAGAACAGGAGAGCTTATCCAGCTTCACGCACTTTTCAACTCGTTTTTAGCACAAACACAAAGCACTTTTTCCAAAGCTCTATATAACTTTAAACTGTTGGAGCCTGATGACCAGCTTATCCAGCATTTGTGTTACATTTACAGAAAAATATAGATTTTTTTTGTTGATTTCACTGTGTGCACGAATAAGGTACAGCCTTTTGCACTGAAACACCACATGCTAAAGTGGAGCAACTATGTTCCTCTTTTTAAAGAAAATTACACCAATTCACTTTCCACAATCAGTGCATGTACTTCAGTAGCACTTCATGAGGGCTGATCAGAGGTCAGGATGTGAGGCAAAAGCATGAAAGACATTTTGTGCTCTTACTGCGAGAGAAGCGTGGAGGGTTATCGTTGACGTCGGTGAGTGTGACCGTCACAGAGGTGCTACCTGACAGTCCACCCATCTGACCCACCATGTCTTTGGCCTGAATGATCAGCACGTACTGGTCTCGTGTCTCTCTGTCCATGTTGGGCAGGGCTGTCCGTATGATGCCTGAGGAAAACACAGAGCCTTTAGTCTGGAGGTAAATACTGATGTGAAAAAACAATACATCTAAAAACACCAAACAATCACCCACAACATGAATTTATTTTCGTTTATTGTTTGAAAATGATGGTGCTCATACATAATCCAATAACGGGCTGATATTTGGTTGGGCTGATATGCGTTGATCCAACAATACTGCAAATAATTTTAGTCAAAACAAACCTTCTGTTTTGTTGGTTTGTTTTTAAGAATTACAGTTTTTTTTTTTTTTCAATCTCTAGGACACATTTGTCAATACTTTTTCATAACTCTTTCCACAATGAAGCACAACAGCAGTCTGTGGCTAAACTGTGATTAATTGATCATTGCTTTGGCACAAAATGCCAAATTTACACAAGTTATGCCAAGTAATGGCAAAACTCAGTGTACATACAGGCCAAATCGCACACGTTTACACATTCTTTTCTGTTAAACCCAATCTTTAAAAAATCAAAACTGTTACAGAATAGTTGTATCCACAAGTTTCTTACGCCCCACGAGGCCTTGCGTCAAAAGTGGGAGTGTCTTTCGGTTCAAAGTAAGCAAGCGGGACGTGAGAATTATTCGTTCACCAGTTGACAGTAGTGATGGGCAAATGAAGCCTGATGAAGCACTAGGAATTTCCTCTGTTTCGGGAAAAGATTCTAAGATTTGAGTGTCAAAAACAGTGCCATCTGGTGGTTAGTAAAAAATAAAGCAGCCAAAAGCCTGTGAAAGAAGCTCCGTCGTACAAAACATTCACCTCACATTATACAGATTGACACAAGCCTTCTTTTTAGATTTAAAACTTTAAAGACCTATGGCGTTCCTTTCTGAAATCTGAATAAAAAAGTTAATCTTAAAAAAAAAAAAAAACAACACAAGCCTTGAATCAAGGCTTCATCTGGCACACGTACCCCTTAACACAAGCTCTCAGTTCAAATGTCACATCACTAGTTGACAGTCATTCAAGATTTAGGGTTCAAAACTTGCCAGTGATGTGCGAACACAACTTCAAACAGCTCATGTTGTCCCTGAGCACCATAATGACATCTCTCATAAAGGTTTGCAACTTTACAAAGTAAACAATGATCTGAAAAACACTTAGCCTCTGGTATATTACTTCCGCCACCTCGCTGGAAGTGGTACTCACATTCTTCTTGACAGTGTGTCAGAATTGATAGTAGTCATAAAAGAGTGAGCACAAAGTACCCGGGTGACCTAATACATTGGCATGATTCTGAAAGGTCACGTGATAGTAACAACATGATGAATGTAGACCTCTTTTCACAAGTGCAAAAATATTTGAAAAAAGCAAGGGCTAAACAAGACGCATTGAAAAGTTAATTCAGTAGATTAAAGAGAGAATATTAACTATTTACAATAGATAAATAAATAAAGCCACCGGTTACAAAAAAAAAAAAAAATATTAATATATATATATATATATATATTTAAATGAAGTTCAGGTTCACAGATTTTTTTAATTTGTATGTTGAACAATCAACAAAGAATCAGACAAACAGGGAAAAACTTTGCATTTTGTTTTAACCACAGTTTCGAAATGTGACATTTTCAACAATCAGTTGGGAATCAAAACAAAAAACTTAGTACTTTGGTTTACAGTCTCTGATTCACATTCATTTTTCCAACAATCTGCAAAAGTCCAACATGAAAAACAAAACTTGCACTGAATTCCAATGTTGTCCTTCCACCTATTTTGTAGTCCAACAATGAAAAAGAAAACAATCAAACTTGAAAACTTGCCTCTGAGGAAGTAGAATCAGGGATGCATGTAAACCTCAGCAGATTCAACACTCCAATGATATATATATATATATATATATATATATATATATATATATATATATATATATATATATATATATATATATATATTAGTGGTGGGCCGTTATCGGCGTTAACGTGCTGCGTTAACGTGAAACTCTTATCGCGTGATAAAAAAAATATCGCCGTTAATCTATTCTCAAATTTGGGTTGGGAGCTGGGTCTAAACTACGCAAGCTATGATGACTTTCACCTTGATAGTTTAACGCGGATGTATACCGAAGACTATAGAATATGGTCGCGCGTTTAAGTCTCCTCCGCCAAAACACAGACGGGATCGCGTCGTCCTCCATTCATAAAAACCGAATCTACTATAGTGAAATGCCACGTAAATTCGTCGTTTTTTGGATTCATAAATCAAATGTTGGTCAGTCACTTAATTCAAATCGCGATATGGACTAGTGTATGTGAAAACTGAAATGCAAAAAGACCGTTTTAATATGAATCCGGTATGTTCCGTTTGCCTAGCTGTATGTATGCATTGCGGAGACGAGCTTTTACTACACGCATACTGAAACACACGTGACGCTCCCGGTAATTTTTGGCATTTTCATCTCACATGAACAGATAAACTCAATCTCCCAAACTGCTGTGAGTGTCACTTTTACCGTTTCATTTTTATGAAAACTAGCATCATATCATACTGTATGACACAGAAACTTCACAGCAACCTGTCAAAATAAAAGTATGGTGTAACATGTAATGGGTTGGGTAGGTGTTGACGTTAAAAAAAACACAATCTAATAGGTAGAAAAAATAATTTCATTGTTAGTTAGTTAGTAAACACAAGTACATCTAATTGAACATAATTTATTTTCATCAACAAATTATCATAGAACAGCTTTATGAGCTTTATGATCCATTCTCAAAGACTTTAAGTCATTATTTGGGTAGCACACATATTCTGAATGCCTTCAGCAGAATTCAAATTAGCCATTTTAATCTAGATTAATCTAGATTAATTCCAAGATTTAATCTAGATTAATCTAGATTAAAAAAATTAATCTATGCCCACCCCTAATATATATATAAGAGACTTCTTTCACTCTTCAGCCAGTGTCCAGAAGTGCATCACGCATACACAGATGATCATCAGGCAACGGTCCACCCGGCCCAAACACAGCGAGGTCTCTGTAATGCGGCGACAGCATATGACTCGATTCAGGTGCCCCGGTCTCTCTGTTCATTACTGCTGCACTCTCCTGCAGCACCACCCTAGATACACATGTCCTTACTTCCGAATAATTGCCTTCGCTCGACCATAATGCTTTAAAAATCCTCGTTTTTTTTTAAATCCTACGTTTTTTAATACTGCCGCAATCTATTACAATAACATACCACAAAAATAAATAAGACAGCAATTTTCTTAACTCTTCTGAAGGTCTTTTTTAGACACGCCCCACAAATTACATTTTCCACATGTTATAATAAATGATCTGTGGGATATTTTGAGCTGAACTTTTACAGACACATTCTGGGGACCCCCAAGACCAATATTACATCTTGTAAAAATGTATATATATATAAATAATAATAATAATACAGTAAATGCTTATCACTGAATCATTAATTCAGCTCAAGAAAATGTTGTTTCTGTTTCTAATAAGTCTTCCATGTTAGACCTTTCAAGATTAATAAACCTTTTAAAGCAGTGTCACGCAAGAGCGTGTGCTCACCGGGAAAATGCTGGTACACCAGATTACCAATCCAGCCTTGTTTTCAAAATCAAAATTTCCCCCTTGGGCTTCTTCTAGAACACTGATGTGACTGGAGTGTTTATCTTATGCAAGATGTTATATATTTTAACAGTGGTCAGAACTGTATTACTTTAGGTCTAAAACTGCAACTGTCTTTCAACAGCACATGAAGTTCATTACATTTCAATAAAAAAAACATAGACATAGAGTCTGGTTTACACTCACCATGTCTGTGAGTTTGCTTGTGCATGACAAAAAAAGCATGACTAAATTTCCTTCCTAACACTGTGTGTGTCTTTGTGTGTGTGAGAGAGAGATTACAGATGGAGTAGGATCCAAATGCAAGCTTTATTAAAAGAGTGTAGTCAAAACAAGCAGGGTCCACACCAGCAAACAACAATGTACCAGGGCAAACAGAAGTGTAATCCAAGAAACAGGCGATAGTCAGGGCAGGCAGCAAACGATCACAAAACAAGGCAACAGTCCAGGCAAGGCAAAAACTAAGAAACCGGGAAAAGAAGGATTCACTTTAAGTTGCCTGCTAGCAGCAAAACAAGATTCAGCAGTCAGTGTGTGTGTGTGTGTGTGTGTGTGTGTGTGTGTGTGTGTACCTGGTATTCATCATGTTGTGGGGACCAAATGTCCCCACAAGGATAGGAATACCAGTAGATGTTGACCTTGTGGGGACATTTCTCAGGTCCCCATGAGGAAACAGGCTTATAAATCATGCACAATGAGTTTTTTTGATGAAGTAAAAGTGTGCACAATCTCCTGTGAGGGCTAGGTTTAGGTGTAGGGTAGGTGTAGGGCCATAGAAAGTACGGTTTGTACAGTATAAAAACCATTACGCCTATGGAATGTCCCCATAAAACATGTAAACCCAACATGTGTGTGTGTGTGTGTGTGTGTGTGTGTGTGTGTGTGTGTGTGTGTGTGTGTGTGTGTGTGTGTGTGTGTGTGTGTGTGTGTGTGTGTGTGTGTGTGTGTGTGTGTGTGTGTGTGTGTGTGTACCTGGTATTCATCATGTTGTGGGGACCAAATGTCCCCACAAGGATAGGAATACCAGTAGATGTTGACCTTGTGGGGACATTTCTCAGGTCCCCATGAGGAAACAGGCTTATAAATCATGCACAATGAGTTTTTTTGATGAAGTAAAAGTGTGCACAATCTCCTGTGAGGGCTAGGTTTAGGTGTAGGGTAGGTGTAGGGCCATAGAAAGTACGGTTTGTACAGTATAAAAACCATTACGCCTATGGAATGTCCCCATAAAACATGTAAACCCAACATGAGTGTGTGTGTGTGTGTGTGTGTGTGTGTGTGTGTGTGTGTGTGTGTTTTAGTGTGTAACTTAAATAGTCCTCCTAATGAAAAAAAAAAAGTGAGCATGTAATCAGTTCCCAGATAGGGGATTATGGGAAATGGAGTGTGGGAGTACAAGGACTGGATCCACAACGAGATCATTACATTGGTCTATGTAAACAAGATTTGATTATTACATAAGTTCACTTGTCTGTAATCTTGCATGTGACAATATTACTAATTATAGTGATCTAGCACTTGTTCTACACTACTACAAACTGGAATAAGTAGCATTTAAAAGGTATTATATAAAATAGTTGACCCACACTTCTGAAAAAAACGAAAATAAAAAAATATATCTGCAATATGAATACTGAGAAAAAAAAAGAGTTGGTGAAAAAGATCCTGTATATTACTACATTACTTGTACACATTACACCGAATTGACATGCATTATAAAAATAAAGGCATCATATATAAGGTATAATTTACTGATTTAGTCATACTCAGTCTAAAAAAAATAGTTTCAATGCACCCACAACTTTGAACTCAGTGATTTTAGGCTGTCCTTATTCTTCCTTTCCCGGACCGGAGAAGCTGTGTTTGACACTAATGGCTTGCTCTAGTGGGCTGACACACATGCTAGTCATTCTGTAGGTGCTACATCAGTTTAGTTTGTACGTATTAAATTCTTGACAACAGTTCTCTTATAACAACTTTAGACACCTTAATTGCTGAAAATACACCTAGTCCTTTTTGCGTCAAACTTGTTGATGCTCTCAGAACTTGTTCCACTCCACTGTCCATCCCACAATCCCCTGTGTAAGCTTGTCTCGCAGCCTGAACGAACTGGTAACGCTTGTTCAGCTTTGCTCACTTCACACAGAGGGTGAAATAGAGTTAGAGTCTGTAAAATAATCACAACAGAAGTGAATAGACCTTGACAGAAATAGTACAACTTCAGATTCACAATAACGGTTAACTTCTGAATATTATATCATATTTCACTAACAAAATAAACACCATTTTTTTTCCTCTCATTTGAACAGGAAAATACCAGGCCTGTTATTTGTGACATTCAGGCAGATTACCTTAAAACGTGATTTCAGTAATTCAGTCATAAAATAATGTTATTGTGCTTTTAATGTGGTCAAGAGTGATTTGGTTGTGAACTAATGACACATGTAAATTATAGGTGTACAGTGGGGATTTCTTACATTGATTTTGTTTTAAAGAGAGTTCAAATTCACAGCCTAATAACAAAAAATTATGCACTACTCACAGGGGCGCCGCTAAGGGGGGGGATCTGCTTTGGTGTGGTAGGGGGGGCCCAACTTCATATTTTGTCATACGACCCAAAATTGCGAGCGGCGCCCCTGACTACTCATATGCAGTGTTTGTGTCATTTCCAGTCATGCCTCTGCAATATAATACAACTCAGATGTGGAACCTTATCTGAATCAAAAGGAAAAAAGTCCATGAAGGATGAACAATCCAGCAGATACAACAGCAAATTACATGCAAATTACGTTTTGGTTAACACCACAGACATGCTCAAAGAATAATGAGACGGGTCGACATGCTCCTCTCCCTCAGGAAAGCGAATGTAACAAGCAGACCTACAGCCTCCTGTCTGAGATTCACAGCCACAGTGCTTTGCAGGTGGCAGCTGGAGCACAGTAGGATGCTGGGTAATGAGACGCTGCAGGTACAGTATGAACACTTACACTCACACACACACACACACACACACACACACACATACATGCATAAACAAAAGTATAAACAAATGTGAAAACACACACAGACCACAAACTGAAGCACCCTCACAGCAAGTCAACATGCAGGAGAAATATTTTCACTTGTCCTGTGTTTCTGCTATGTCCCCTGATGTAATTTCGTGCTTCCAAAGGCAAGCATCACTATTACTTTTGTTCATATTAATGGTTTAACAGGTGTTGAATATATTCAACAGACTGCAGCAGTGCACATTAAGTTAGAGTTCAATTTATTGATTTTAGCTCAGATTTTAATACAATGAAGATACACATTCTCTTGCAGACACTAATTGATTTAAGAGTTAAGGGTAGCCTCATAATGTATCAGATTTTCTTTCCAATCGTCCACGAAGACTATGGCCCTGGTTTATTAAAGGCTTGCCTGCATTAAAACATGGGCGCTTATGTGGTCTACTGAGGATTTCGGCTTCCATGTGCGTAAAACAGTGTGTCGTAATTGATTTAGTTTAATTGTGCCACACTACGAGTGATGAAATCCACCCATGAAATCGTCTTTCTTTCAAATTTGATTTTTAAAAATTATAAAAATAAAGCACCCAGACCACCATAGCAAGCACACAGCAGCACCCTGGCAACATTTATTTGCTCCTTCTCATCAGATGAAGCACTGTGTGCCATTGATATAATTGGCTCAAAAACTCTGTTCCACTCTATAATTTATCTTTGAATGCAAGAACAGGTCTTGGCACATCCTGTCAAAAAGGTGCCAACCCCTAACACATATTACAGCACATAAGTCATGGGCTACTTTTATGGTTAGTTTTCAGACCATACAGTGCCCTCCACTAATATTGGCACCCTTGGTAAATATGAGCAAAAGTGGATGTGAAAATAAATCTGCATAATTTATCCTTTTGATCTTTCATTCAAAAAATTCACAAAATTCTAACCTGTCATTGAAGTAAAACAATAGAACCTGGGGTGAAATCTCATTATAAAATAAAAGTTTTTTTTCTTGTTCACATTGGCCATTATTATTGGCTCGTCCTTTATTGCAACGTCCTCTTCCCAAGATAACAGTTCTGAGTTTTTTTTCAACAATGACTACGTTTACATGGGCACGAATAATGCGATTATTTCCAATAATCAGAGTAAGGACTTAATCGCAATATGATGTTTACATGTCAAGAGCAAAGTTCTTCACTCCGGTTTACATGGAATTTCCATTATTCCTATTATTCATATTGTCCGTCAATGAATTGCATTATGTTCATATTGCGCAAAGTCAACAACATAAACTCAGTTTCCTGAGCTCCCTAAAAGTGTCGCCTTCTTCGCCGTCGTCGTTTCTAATCTGCAGGCATGCGCTGCACCAGAATATTTTCTCTAACGGGGGGCTAGTCCAATATGTGGGGGTGCTAAGAAAATAATCAATATTCGTGACGTAAAAGTTACTTAATGAAGAAAGTGTGTCCTTTTTTTAAAGAAAAGCCTACACACCACATTTAACAGAAGTATAATTCAAATTTTATTTAAAACGGTCTTTTAAATTATATTTAAAACTGACACGAACGAAAAAAAATAGAGACAAACTTAAAACAAGCCCTGCATTCCAGCCCGAGCCCGACGGGCAGCAGTGAGCGCGCCTTCAGCGCATTTTTTTTAGGAGTTCCACAAATCCGCAATCGAGTGCACATAAAAGGCTAACGCATTTGCCTCACGATTGCCTAAAGATTCCTGTTCCTGAACAAGAGAGCCCTTTTTTTATAGAAAAAGCACATCAATTTGTAGATATTTTTTGAGGGCACGCAAATAAACATAAATCCTTTACAGTTACGAATTACTCTTACCTTTACGTGTAAAAAAGTCAGCGTATTTTAAGATGTTTGCAATGCAAGAGATCACGCTTGCTCCTTCATGTCCAGTAAAGCGCACGTTAGCCTCCACTCTCCGCACAGACGATAGAATATGAGTCTAACAGCGCGCATACAGGTTAAACGTTTAAAACTAACATTTTGATATGCTTGAACTCTTTAATATCCATAGATTTTCCCTGTCTGCAAGTGAGTGGCACGTCATTCGTGTAAGTCACGAGCGTGTGCGCACTCTGGTGAAAGCGACAATACTGCGATTAAGACGTTTACATGCCAGTATACTTCGATTAAAATCGGCGTGCGCCACCTATGTTAATACGATTATGCTTGCTGCGATTATGAGCTTAATCGCATTATTATAATCGAAGTATTGCGTTTACATGGGGAAAAGTTTAATCGCAATATTGCCAAAATCTCATTATAATCGCATTAAGAGGGTCCATGTAAACGCACTCAATGTCTAATGAGTTTGGAGAACACCTTACAAGAGATCATAGACCATTCCTTCAAACTGAGAATCTCTCTAGATTCTCCAGAATCTCTCTCTTCCCAACTTCATGTTGGTGCTTCTTTTCTTCAGTTTCTATAAAGGATTCAGGGACGGCCATGGTAGAAACTTCATTCTGTGCTCAGTGACACTGTTTTGTGTTGATTTTGATGTTTGTTTTGGATCATTGTTCTGCTGGAAGATGCAACCATGGCCCATTATAAGATTTCTAAGAAATACAGTCAGGTTTTGATTTTTTATCTGCTGGTATTTGCTAGAATCCATAAAGCCATGTATCTAAACAACATGTGTCCAGGACCTCCGGCAGAAAAATAGGTCCACAACATTAAAGACCCAGCAGTATTTTTAACCGTGGGCATGGGTTTTTTTTATTTTGTTTTTTTTTATCCCTGTTTGCACCAAAACTATCTGGAGGGTTAGCTGCCAAAAAGCAAATTTTTAGATTCATCTGACCATAGAAGCCAGTGCTGTTTGAAGTTCCAATCATGTCTGACAAGTGAATATGCTGATGTTTGTTTTTGGGTGAGCCAGGAGATTATTATTTTTTTTTTTTTTTTTGAAACCCTCTGGAACAACATGTGGTGATGGAGGGGCTGTTTAAACATTTGTGACCCTGGACCACAAAACCAGTCATGAGGTTAAATTTGACAAAACTGAGATTTATACATCATATGAAAGCTCAATAAATAAGCTTTCTATTGATGTATGGTTTGTTTGGATAGGACAATATTTGACTGAGATACATCTATTTCATCTTAGAAATCTAAGGATGCAAAAAAAATCAAAAAGACTGAGAAAATCACCTTTAAAGTTGTCCAAATTAGGTTCTTAACAATGCATATTACAAATCAAAAATTACATTTTGATATGTTTACAGTAGGAATTTTACAAGAAAAAATCTTCATGGAACATGAACTTTACTTAATTTCTTAATGATTTTTGGCATAAAATAAAAATAAAAAAATTTGACCCATGCAATGTATTTTTGGCTATTGCTACAAATATACCCCAGCGACTTAAGACTTGGTCCAGGGTCACATTTATTTGAGGCTTTCTGACCCCAAGACTCAACAATTCTCTGCAATTCTCCAGCTGTGATCCTTGGAGAGTCTTTGGCCGCTCAAACTCTCTTCCTTATCATGCATTAGGAAGATATAGACACAAGTCCTCTTCTAGGCAGATTTTTAACATCTTAAGTTGATTGGAAATTCTTAATTATTGCCCTGGTGCTGGGAATGGGGATTTCCAATGCTTTAGCTCTTTTCTTACAGCCACTTTCTATTTTGTGAAGCTCAACAAATTTGTTCTGCACATCAGAACTACATTCTTTGGTTTTACTTCTTGTGATGGATGATTAAGGGAATTTGGCTTTTGTGTTCCTCATATTTATAATCCTGTGGAACAGAAAGTCATGACTGGACAATTTTATACTCCTAACCACCCTGGTGTGCTAAAAAAATAATATTAATGGGAATATACTTTAGAGAATTATTGGCACCCCTATTTTAAGGGGTGCCAATAATTGTGGCCAATGTGAACTAGAGAAAAACATTTATTTCATGAGATATCCCCCCATTTTCCATTGTTTTACTTCAATGAAAGGTTACAATTTTGTGAATTTTTCAAATGAAAGATCTAAAGGATAAACGATGCAGATTTATTTTTACAGTCACCTTTGCTCATATTTACTAAGGGTGCCAATATAAGTGGAGGGCACTGTATGTCCCCATTCACTTTTACTGGATGAAAAAGCTAAGATTCTGCTTGGCTGAAAACACAGTCCAAAATTCTAAATTTCTAAAAAAATAAATAATAATTTTTAAAGTTAACTACCCAGATATAGAATAAAATTTCAGAAATGTAAGGTCACCTGTCTTGGGCTCCACAGAAAAGTAAGGATGTCCATGTACAATGCTGTACACAACTCTGGCGCTGTTGCCGTAGGTGGGGTCGTCTGCGTCTGTCGCTGTCACCTGAACCACCTTGGTACCTGTGCATCCAGAAAATATGCAAAACAAAATGCTAGTGAGTGTTAACTAAAATATGACTCATTTATTTCAGGTCTTGGAGTCTCTGCTAAGAATTGGAACTAGCCTGCCGTGACGAGGGTCATTCTCTCGGTGAATATATAGAACTGGCAAATCAAGTGAACAATCTTATCTGCTCACGACGCCCACCAAGAACGGCAACTCATCTCCTGTTTGAGACCGTCACGGCTCCTGAACCTATGCAAATTGGTACCACTCACCTCACCTTCGAGGGATCTACCTGTGTCTTTACTGCGGTCAGGCCGGCCACGTCAAGTCCAACTGCCCAGTTAGACCAGCCAACCCTCCACGGGCGGTGAGTGTAAACAGTATCTTTACCTCATCCAATTCAAGCATGAAGTTACCTATTGTTATTCGCGCTGCCAAGCGAACCATTTCCACGACTGGATGGAGGGCTTCAGCCGTGCATTGATTACCGCGGTCTCAATGAGGTGACTGTCAAATTTCGCTATCACCTACCTCTTGTCCCAGCGGCACTGGAACAGGTCCGTCAAGCCAAATATTACACCAAGCTGGACTTACGGAACGGCTACAATCTCATTCGCATCAGAGAGGGGGACGAATGGAAAACTGCCTCTTCAACCACTAGTGGGCACTATGAATACTTGGTTATGCCCTTCGGCCTAGCCAACAGTCCATCTGTTTTTCAGTCTTTCATGAACAATGTATTCCAGGACATACTGGACAGATGGGTAATCATACATATTGACGATTTTCAGATTTATTCCAATTCTCTGTCAGAACACATTCAAAATGTTCGATCAGTTCTTAAACATCTCACTCAGTATCATCTCTACGCCAAGGTCGAGAATTGCGAGTTCCACCATACTTATACATCCTTCCTCGGTTATGTCATCAGTCAGGAGGGAGTAGCTATGGAGGAGAAGAAGATGGAAGCAGTTCTCAAGTGGCCTCAACCCCAAACTCTCAAGGAGCTGCAGCGCTTTCTGGGGTTTGCCAATTTCTACAGGCGGTTCATCCGTAACTTCAGCTCCGTGGCAGCACCACTTACCGCCATGATTAAGAGTCAACCCCCATTCTTCGACATCCAGATCCAGATAAGCCATTTATAGTCTAGGGAGATGCCTCCAACACTGGAGTGGGCGCTGTACTCTCCCAACGACATGGTGATGCAGCCAAGATGTACCCCTTCTTACTTCTCTCAGAAACTCTCACTGGCAAAACGAAACTACGATGTGGGCAATCGCAAGCTTCTAGCCATGAAATTGGCTCTAGAGGAGTGGCGGCACTGGCTGGAGGGCTCGTCACACCCATTCACCATTCTCACTGACCATAAGAACCTGGAATACCTTTGATCAGCTAAGCAATTAAACCCCAGACAGGCCAGATGGGCATTGTTCTTTACCCGTTTTCTGTTTGTAGTCACTTACCGGCCAGGCACCAAGAACACCAAGGCGGACACTTTCTCACAGCAGGCATCTCCTTGCACAAATCATCAAGAAACTACAATCCTCAAAACTCTCTTGGTCGCACCTGTTCACTGGGACATCATTACAGAGATCGAGAATGCAGATCAGCAACAACCACCGCCTCCTGAATGCCCATCAGGTATGCTGTTCATTCCTGAAACACTCAAGAATCGACTGGAGTCGATCGTTCCGGGCACCCTGGAATCGATGCCACCATCCAGCTATTGAGAATTGTTTCTGGTGGCCCACACTAGCTACGGAGACCATTCAATTCATCCACAATTACTCCACCTGTCAGATCTCCAAGTCCTCCAAACACTAACGAGCAGGTTTGCTGCAACCCTTACCTCTTCCTCAACGACCATGGTCACACATAGCCATAGATTTCATCACGGACCTACCCAATTCTCAGGGTAATACCAACATCTTTACCAGTATTGATAGATTCTCCCAGGCCTGCCGTCTCCTCCTTCTGCCTAAACTTCCCACAGCCTTTGAGTCCGCCGAACTCCTGTGTAATTATGTATTCTACTTATATGGCCTACCCAAGGACATCGTTTCTTGACTGTGGACAATTCACTTCCAGAGTCTGGTCATCATTCTTCAAGCTTCTCAATGTCAACATCAGCCTAACCTAACCCTAACCCTAAAACCATACCAATATGTATAAATCGCTTCTTTTACACACAAAGTATGATTTACAGAGCCAGAGGTTCGATTACGACAGACAATCACTAATTGCTCTTTATTAAACTACTGTTTATTTGCATCTTTGTTCTTATTTTTAATGACAAAGAATATACTGTATATATATATAATTAAGAAAAGCATTGTAGGAAAATATGCAACATTGCTTGGTAATTTCGCTTTGGAGTCTTCAGAAAAGAAGAACTAATTTTTTTTTGTCTCAAAATCAACTCTGCTGACTATATCGCCTTTAAATGGCTGTAGCTCAGTTATTTGTTTTCCAATTCTAACAAGTCATGTATAATTTTGAAGGTATTTTAATGGGTAACATATGTGTGATTTTTCTCATGTGATTTGAATGCAGCTAACCAAGGGTTGCTTCATGTCCTCTTCCCACTCATTAAACTATGACAGCTGAGTTACTGCAAGAAGACTTGCCTTTAAGTATTCCCTTAAAAGTATTGTCTAGTATACTAGTACAGAAGTCTAGCATTACACCTTTGTGCTCTACCTTTAGGACAGATACTGAATGGCCTGGCCCGGTAAGTGAGGATAAAAACCATGACTTTTCCTTGCATAGGTCATAAAGCTTGGTTCAGCTTGGTCCCTGACAGTTCTGCTGCTGCAGATCCACACTATATTGCCAAAAGTATTGGCAATATAGTGTAAGACATTCTCTTGCTTAGATTATATCTTACTAAATGAATTAACCATGAAAAGAAAAACACAAAAGGCAAAGGAAATGTAGTAATTTCCACGGGTACAAATCTTAATGTTTAAGCATATAATGATATTCTAGGGGATTTTGTTCTTCTATTTTGATAGCAACAGCTTTGACAGGACCCTTTTCTATTTTAACATGGCAATGCCTCTGTGTATAAGGCAAAGTAAAAAAAAGAAAGATGGTGTGACGGTTCCAGTGAATAACTGGTGATTTCGGAGTTGCAGGTGATTGGCTGACGGGAGCGGGTACACACCTGAATCCAATCAGAGCACTTTGAAAAGACTGGGACGGAGATGGCGAAGAGAGAGCGTTAGCTGAGCTTTGGTCGTCGTTGGCTGCTCTGGAGCACTTGAGGCTACCGGAGAACGAAGGAGATGTGAGGAATTTGGGAGATCACCGCCGCCTTTGGGCCAGCTTCCTCTGCCGGGGCTTTCGCTTCTGGTGATTTTACAGACCGTGTTTGGTTGGACCGTGTTTGGTTAGACTATAGGGAGTTGGTAGATGCACAGCAGAAAGACCCTGAGTTGCAGAAGTAGTTTGATACTGCTATTTCTTCTCAGGAGGTAAGAAGTGCTGTTAGTGGATGTTTCATCCAGGATGGGATGCTTCTAAGGAAGTATGTTCCCTGTAAGAAGGATTTGTTGGATGAGTGTATAATTCAAGTAGTGGTGCCGAAACAATTCCGAGACGTAGGAGTAAAGAAGACCTATGATCAAATTTTACGGCAATTTTATTGGCCCCGTTTGAAAAAGGATATTTCAGCTTTTATTAGAACGTGTCACATTTGCCAGGTAACTGGAAAGCCAAATCAGTCATTGAAACCAGTGCCTCTGAATCCAATAGCTGTTACAAGCAAACCGTTTGAACATCTGATAATTGATTGTGTGGGACCTTTGCCTCCATCTAAATTGGGGAGTGTATATTTGTTGACCATAATGTGCCAAGCAACTCGCTATCCAGCAGCCTATGCCATTCCCAAAATTACTACGAAAGCGGTTGTAAAAGTTCTAACTCAGTTTATATCTATTTTTGGGATACCTAAAATTATCCAGAGTGACAATGATACTAACTTCTCGTCACACATGTTTGCTGAGATTTTGAAGGTGCTTAAAGTGCAACATAATCAGTCGTCCGTTTGCCATCCTCAAAGTCAGGGATTGCTTGAGCACTTTCACCAGACTTTGAAGTCACTTTTGCGTGCTTACTGTGTGGAACTAAACCGTGACTGGGAGGAGGGTTTACCCTGGCTGTTACTTGCTGCTAGGGGAGTGCAGCAAGAGAGTTTGGGGTTTAGCCCAAATGACTTAGTTTTCGGTCATCGTGTACGTGGACCTCTTTCTGTTTTGCGTGAGGGATTAGGGGAGGGAGATCCTCCGTGTAATTTGGTAGATTATGTGAATGGTTTTCATAGACGTTTATTGTTGGCTGGACTGAGTGCACAGAAAAATCTCGCTGTTGCACAAGAGAACATGAAGAAAAACTTTGATAAGCATGCTGAGAATCGTGTCTTTACACCAGGTGATCAGGTGTTGATTTTGTTACCGTCCTCTGGATCTTCGTTCTGTGCTAAGTTTACTGGGCCCTATACCGTTCTTCGGAAGTTGTCTGATGAAAATTATCAAGTTGCGACCCCAGGTCGGCGAAAATCTAAGCAGTGTTTCCATGTGAATTTGCTTAAAGCTTATCATTCTCGAAATTCAGAAGGTCAATCAGTTTCCCCGGTTGCTGCTGCTGCTTTTGAGTCTCATCAATTTTCTGTTGGGGGAGGAGAGGATATGATTGTTAATGAGGACATAGTTGTTCCTGAAGATTGTGTGTTGCTTCCGCGATTGAAGAATTCAGAGACTCTTCAGAAGTTGGATGCTCTGTTTTCACATTTGACGGATGTGCAAAACAAAGACTTAACTCAGTTGTTAATGGAGTTTCTGGGCTTGTTTTCAGATGTACCCACACGTACTCACCAGATGCAGCATGATGTTGACGTGGGAGATGCACAACCTATTCGTCAACGGTTTTATAGGGCACCAGTCAGTAAGAGGAAAGTGTTGGAATCCGAGATTCAATATATGCTTGAGAATGGAATCGCTGTGCCGTCGTGCTCAAGTTGGGCTTCACCTTGCTTGTTAGTAAGGAAATCGGATTCAACTTATAGATTTTGCACTGACTATCGCAAGCTAAATGGCATCACTAAGCCCGATGCTTTTCCACTTCCTCGAGTGGAGGACTGTGTAGATCAGGTGGGTACGGCTAATTTTGTGACTAAGATAGACCTTCTTAAGGGATATTGGCAAGTGCCATTAACGCCTAGAGCAAGAGAAGTAACCTCATTCATCACATCATCTGGATTATACTCGTACTCCGTTATGAGTTTCGGTTTACGAAACGCTCCTGCCACCTTCCAGAGATTGATGAACCGAGTGGTATTTGGGCTGGAGGGGTGTGCAGTGTATTTGGATGACGTTATTGTTTTTAGTGAAACCTGGGAACAACATTTAGTTCGTCTACGAGCTCTATTAACTCGCTTGGCAGAGGCCTGTCTTACTGTTAACTTGGCAAAGTGCGAGTTTGCTAAGGCTACCGTAAGCTATTTGGGAAAAGTGGTTGGCCAAGGTAAAGTGCGTCCAGTTCAGGCCAAAGTATTAGCCATTCAGCAGTTTCCTTCCCCAGCTACCAAGAAAGAACTTATGCGCTTTCTGGGGATGGTTGGTTATTATCGGGGTTTCTGCTATAATTTCTCGACTGTGGTTTCCCCGTTGACCGATTTGCTTAAGAGCTCAGTAAAATTTGATTGGAATGAAAATGTTAAACTGGGACTTCCGGTTATGGCGTTTTGCTGAAGAGATGCACGAGTTAGCCCCGCTGTAATCTGTTTTAAGATTTCTTAAATATATCCAAATTCCGTTCAACTTTCGAACTCACTTTGTTTATAAGTGAATACTGTTCACAATGTCACCTAAACGAGGAAAGCAAAAGCCGAAGAAAGTTGAAAATACAGAAGATACCTCCGACTCCGAAAGCATGGAAGAGGGGGCGCACCTTACACATGGCGACGAAGACTCATCGCCGGTTAGTGGAGATCAAGCAGGCGGCTTACACGCTGATACAAGTGGTATCTTACAAGCAATAAACTCGATGAAAGTGGATATGACCTCTCAGTTCGAAACTGTCCTTTCAGCTGTACAAGAAATCAAAAACCAAGTTGCAGAGTGTTTCGGAAGATTAACGCAGACAGAGGAACGCATTTCTCAAACGGAAGATTCGGTCTCCACACTTCAATCAACGACCAGCGCTCTTGAAAAGAAAGTCACTGCGCTTACGTGGAAAATAGATGATTTGGAAAACTGCAGCCGACGCTCCAATCTGAGGCTCCTAGGTTTACCAGAAAAATCAGAGGGCAACGATGCATGTACGTTCTTAGAAAGCTGGCTGTCTGAAGCATTGGATATGGAACCACTCCGAAAGCCACTGGCCATAGAGAGGGCCCATAGGATCGGTTATATGCGAAAAACTGCAGCGGACGTGAATTCAACCCCGAGAGTGATGATCGTGAAGTTTTTGGACTATAGAGACAAGGAGCGCGTGATGCATGCGGCCAGAGCAAAAAAAGATGTACTGTATAAAAATCACAGAATCATGTTCTTTCTGGATCTTTCTGCTGAAGTGAACAAACAACGGAGGCAGTTGACGAAGTAAAGAAGAAGCTGCAAGCTAAGGGACTGATGTATGGATTCATCTTTCCAGCGCGCCTCCGGGTGACCGTTGATGGCCAGGCTCACGTCTTTCAAAGTCCGTCAGAAGTTAACGACTTTCTAATGAGCATGTAAGATGGTGCTATTTTCTGTTCTTTGTTCACTTTCAAGAACACATAAGCAATAGACAAATCAATAGGTTGAATTCCTTATAAGGGGACAATGTAAATTGCACAGTGGGGCTCAAATGTGATGCGATTCACCATACGGATCTTTTCCCTAAGTTAAATAGGGTAGATTCAGTTTGGAAGCTAGAAGTAAAGAATTGTTTGGATTTGCTGGTGGTTCTCGGCAGGTCGCAGTTGTGGAGTTAAAGTGTTTTTTATTTATTTATTTTTTTTATCTACTTTAAATTGGATGTTTATAACCATGTTATTTATTTCAGTTTGTTTTAAGTCTTATCTTTACAAGGTACAGGTGATTTTTCGTTTTAAAATATGGAAGAGTGTTGGATTATTTCATATTATAGAAGGAAATGACAGATACCATTGGGGTTAAAATTATTTCGTGGAACTGTAGGGGGCTACATACTTTTTCTAAAATCAAACAAGTGATGTCCAGATTAAAGCAACTACAGTCAAAAATTGTTTTTCTTCAAGAAACACATCTAATGCCCAAAGACATATGTAGAATAGGTAACAGGTGGCCTGGTCAGGTATTTGCAGCTTCATTTAGTTCTCAAGCGAGAGGGGTAATTACAATGATTCACAAATCAATTCCATTTCAGATGGATAAGACAATACAGGATCCTTCAGGTAGATACCTAATTGTTCAAGGGACATTATTATCTAAACGACTGAATCTTATTAATGTTTATGGCCCTAACGATGACGTACCCAAATTTTATAGTAACCTCTTCTTAACATTATCCACCTTTTCTGGGTTTTATGTGATGGGAGGAGATTTCAACTTCACATTAGAGATCGTTCATCTGGCCTTGATCAATCCCATAAACAGACTAGAAAGACCCTAAATTATTTTATAAAGGATTTAAACCTTGTTGAAATATGGAGACATTTGCACCCTAAATATATACAATATTCTTGCTTTTCCAGAACACACCAGTCCTATTCTAGAATTGATTATTTTCTTATTTCTGCAACACTTATGTCATACATTACTGAGTGTTCTTATGATTCTATTGTAATTTCAGACCATGCCCCTATTTCACTCACCTACATTGACTCTAAATTACTAGGAAACCCTCCAAAATGGAGATTTAATCCCAAATGGCTCCTAGATGATCAATTCAATAAACATATTATACAGCAAATAGATATGTATTTTGACATTAATACAACACAAACATCAGCTAGTATAAGATGGGAGGCTTTTAAAGTATTCATTAGAGGTGTTATTCTAAGTGTCACAAGTAGTAAATCAAAAAGCTTCAAGAAAGAAATGACTGAACTGGATACTAAAATAAAACTTATAGAAAAGACCTTATCAAATGAAAATGATTCAAATATTCATCAGGAACTGCTGAATCTTAGAACTAAATATAATGAACTATCTGCCAAAAAAGCAGCAGCTAGTCTAATGATGTTATGACAAAATTATTATGATCAAGGTGAAAAGGCAGGGAAATTGTTAGCTTGGAGAATTAAACAAAAGCAATCAGAAAGAACTATAAATTCTATTGAAGACAATTGTGGCATCATTACAGTGGACCCAGTAAAGATAAATGACACTTTTAAATACTTTTTTGAGAGTTTATATTCCTCTGAGTATGTAGATAACAGTACACAAAAATAATTTCTTGACAGTCTGTCTATACCTATTATTTCTGAAGAGACAAAACTGTCTCTAGATATGGACATAACAGAAGAAGAGATCACAGAAGCCATCGACAGTTTAACAGCAGGTCGAACACCGGGACCAGATGGCCTTAATGTAGATTTTTACAAGAAATTTAAAAGAAAACTTGCCAGACCTATTTTAGATATGTTTAAAGAATCCTTTGCAAATGGTATGCTCCCAGAATCCTTAAGACATGCTCTCTGTGACGTGTCAACAGAGGAATCTTGAGACACCGGATCCATTTGCAACAGTTTTAGTATATCAGACAAGTTATACAGGCGTTGGTCAATACTGGCAAACTGGTGTGGTGTAGGCAAATCCAATTGGGTAGTCAGAGTCCATGCAAAGGGGTCGAGGCCGGCAGCTGAACAAAGCAATAGTCCGTATGGATAGCGTGGGTCAAACGAGGGCAGGCAGCAGAGGTTCAAATACCACATAAACAGTCCAGTTGGCAACGTGTAATCAGTCCGATAGAAAACGCTCAGGATTGGGAGGATAACCATCAAAACTTCGCGATGGGTGAGCCAGCGTGGCACGCTGATAAGGGGAACAAAACGGAAGTGACCCGGGTTACCCGGAACCGGAAGTGCACAGTCCCAGGCACGGAATTGTGGGAAATGAAGTCAATATTCAGGTGAGGGTTCCCACTGGCTGGGAACGGAGGGAGCCACAGAGACCGCGCTCGTAACAGAGCCCCTCCCCTGCGAGTGTCTCCTGGCACGAGGAGGCAACCGACGCCGAGGTCTACCTCTTCCACGGGGACCTGGTCGATCTGGGTGGGTAGAATGGAAATCCGTGATGAGAGACGGATCCAGGATGTCCACAGCTGGCACCCAGGACCGTTCCTCCGGTCCGTAGTCCTCCCAGTCGACCAGGTACTGTAAGCGACCGTTCCGGCGTCGGGAGTCCAGGATAGTGCTGACTCTGTATGCCTCCTCGCCATCGATGATCAGGGGAGCAGGATTCTGTGGTGCGGTCTCGTCTAGGACCTCCGTCCCCTCGGGCTGACCAGCGGGCTTCAACAGAGAGACATGGAAAGTGGGTGAGATTCGATATTCTGAAGGCAGATCAAGTCTGAATGATACAGGAGTGATCTGACGGGTAATTTGAAAAGGACCCACGTACCTGGGACTTAGTTTCTTGCAGGGTAACCGGAGGCGTAGGTTCCGGGTTGAGAGCCAGACCCACTGTCCCGGTTCATAGGGAGGATTGGGACATCGTTGGCGGTCTGCCTGGACCTGGGTACGGCGGACCGTTCGTTGTAGATGGACATGGGCCCGGTTCCAGGTTTCCTCACTCCGCTGGAACCATGAGTTGACTGCAGGTAGGTCTGAGGGTTCTCCAGACCAGGAGAACAGGGGTGGTAGGAATCCTAATATGCACTGGAATGGAGTCATGTTGGTAGAAGGTTTGTGAAGTGAGTTTTGAGCGTACTCTGCCCAGAGAAGGAAACGACTCCAGTCCTCTTGATGTTGTTGACAGTAGGAACGTAGAAATCGAGTTAATTCCTGATTGAGGCGTTCCACCTGCCCGTTGGCCTCCAGGTGATATCCTGATGTGAGACTTACGTTCACGTTCAGAAGACGGAAGAAGCTGGACCATAGGCGTGAGGTGAATTGTGGTCCCCGGTCCGAGACGATATCCTCTGGTAACCCATAGAACCTGAAGACAAAATTACACAGAGCCTCGGCCGTCTCCAGGGCGGTGGGTAGTTTGGGTAATGGAATGAAGCGGCAACCCTTGGAGAACCGATCCACTACTGAGAGGATGGTGGTATATCCCTGGGACAGAGGAAGATCTGTTAAGAAGTCCACAGCAATGTGAGACCATGGTCGTTCGGGAACAGGTAGAGGTTGGAGTAGGCCGGCGGGGAGCTGGTGAGAGGCCTTAGAGGTATTGCAGGTAACACAGTTCTTGACGAATGTAATGGTGTCCGCCCTTAAAGTAGACCACCAGAACCTGTTACGAAGGAGTTGGATGGTAGCCTCAATTCCTGGATGACCAGAGCTGGGGGAAGTATGAACCTCAGAGAGAATGCGGGAACGGAGTGCGGCAGGAACGTAGGTGAGGTTATCTGGACAATCATTGGGAGGTGGATCTTGGGCCTGAGCCTCAGTGATTTCTGTCATACAGTCCCATATGACGGGCGCCATAATCACTGAGGTGGGCAGGATAGACTCAGGAGGGTGAAGATCGGAGTCAGGTTCATGGATACGGGAGAGGGCATCGGCTTTAGTGTTCTGGGAGCCGGGGCGATATTTAATGTCAAATTGGAATCTCGTGAAGAAGAGTGCCCATCGTGCTTGTCGATGGTTGAGTACTTTAGCCACCCGCAGATATTCCAAGTTCTTATGGTCCGTAAGAATAGTAAATGGATGTCTAGCTCCCTCTAACCAATGCCTCCACTCCTCCAAGGCAAGCTTTATGGCCAGCAGCTCTCGATTCCCCACGTCATAGTTTCTCTCTGCCGGACTCAGTTTGTGGGAGAAGAAGGCACATGGGAAGGTTTTGGGAGGTTGACCCTGCCGTTGAGAGAGTACTGCACCGACCCCGGTGCTGGAGGCGTCCACCTCAACGAGGAACGGTAATTGAGGGTCCGGATGACGGAGAACAGGCGCCGTAGTGAAGCGCTGACGGAGGTCTTGAAAGGCATGTACTGCGTTGGAAGGCCAGGTAAGACGTTTCTCTCCTTTCTTGATCATGGAGGTTAATGGGGCAGCTATACTGCTGAAATTACGAATGAACCGTCTATAAAAGTTCGAAAATCCCAGGAATCTCTGAAGTTCCTTGAGGGTCTTGGGACGGGGCCATTCTTGTACAGCCGTAACTTTGTCCTGATCCATTGCCACTCCCTCAGAGCTGATAACATATCCGAGAAAGCCGATCTTCTCCTGGTGGAACTGACATTTCTCCTGCTTGGCGTACAACTTGTGCTGGATGAGACGCTGGAGAACAGACCTGACGTGTTGAATGTGTTCAGAAAGAGTGTTGGAGTAGATCAAGATGTCATCAATGTATACTATCACCCATCGATTGAGCATGTCCCGAAATACCTCATTGATGAAGGCCTGAAAGTACGATGGACAGTTGGATAGGCCGAAGGGCATGACCCGGTATTCATAGTGACCTGATGTGGTAGAGAAAGCCGTTTTCCACTCATCTCCCTCTCGAATGCGGATTAAGTTGTACGCTGAGCGGAGATCCAGCTTGGTGTAGAATCTGGCGGATCGAAGTTGTTCAAGGGCTGGAGGAAGGAGTTTGAGGGGGTATCGGTACTTCACAGTCACCTCATTGAGTGCACGGTAATCGATGCATGGTCGCAAACCTCCCTCCTTCTTCTTGACGAAGAAGAATCCTGCTGAGGCTGGTGATGTGGAAGGCTGGATAAATCCCTTAGCGAGCTCCTCCTGAATGTATTGCACCATAGCTTCGGACTCAGGCTGTGAGAGAGGGAAGATACGACCTCGTGGAATTACAGCTCCTGGGACGAGGTCGATGGCACAGTCTCCAGGTCGATGGGGAGGAAGAACAGTGGCTTTGATAGCGCTGAAGGCCTCGAGCAGGTCCTGGTACTCCACAGGAATAGTGTTGCTTGATGGTGCCGTGGTGGAACTGGATGGAGACTGAATAGTGGGTGCAAGGCAGTGCTGGTGACAGTATGGTGACCATTGTGTGATGACACCCTTTGTCCAGGAGATGGTTGGTTCGTGGCGCTCCAGCCATGGGAAACCCAAGATGAGTGGTGTCTGAGGTGATGTGATGATGAAGAAGCGGATCTTTTCCTGATGACCGGGTTCTAGTTGGAGAGTTAGATCATCAGTAGTGTGGTTGACGAGTCCGGAGCCTAGTGGTCTCCCGTCGAGGGCGGCCACTGCCACAGGAGAAGCACAAGACAAGAGAGACAGCTGATTAGTTCTCACAAAGTCCTCATCCATGAAGTTACCCGCTGCCCCAGAGTCAATGAATGCTGTAGTCCTTATGAATCTCTCCCCAGATTTTAGCATAACAGGTATCACACAGCGGTTTATACAAAGTCTGTTCGAACTCACCGAGGTAGGTGGACGTGGTGGTCTGGTAGGACAGGTGGCTCGAATGTGTCCCGTCATACCACAGTATAGACAGAGATGATTGCGCATCCTACGTTCTCTCTCCTCGATGGTGATTCTAGTGCCGCCCAGCTGCATGGGTTCGGGAGCTGCGGAAGCTGAGGACTGGGCAGGCTGGGGAAGAGCCATGGGAGGGAAATTCCGACTCGGCTTGCGAGTCCGCAAAATATTGTCCACCCGAATGGAAAGATCAATGTACTGAGAGAATGTCAAACCTTCATCACGGCAAGCCAACTCAACTTGGAGATCAGAATTTAGTCCCTTGCGATAGTGAAGCTTGAGGGGACCATCATTCCATCCGCTCTGAGCTGCCAGTGTACGAAAGTCCAGAGCATAATCCGCTGCGGAGCGTCGGCCTTGACGTAATGCCAGAATCCTTTCCCCCGCAGCACCGCTTTCTGGAGTGGGTTGAAAAACCTCCTTAAAGCTTTGAAGGAACGTGGCAAACGTGGGGTAGGTAGCCTGGCCCAGATCCCAGACAGCCGTGGCCCACTCCAGCGCCCTTCCCGTGAGAAGGGAGCAAACAAATGCAATTTTGCTTTCATCAGCAGCATACAAGTTCGGCTGTTGGTTCACAAACAGTGTGCATTGTAGTAAAAAGCCCTTACACTTTGAAGCGGTCCCATCGAACTTCTCAGGGAATGCAAGTCGGGGGCTGGCAATGGCTGCCTGATTTCCCGCGGAGGGTGCAGGCGGCATGATCGGCGCTGGCGCTGGAGGTGGAGCGGGTGTTGCAGCAGCCCGTAGGGACTGGATCGCCTGAACCAGTTGTGCGGTCAGAGTACTCAGGTGATCCAGCTGCTGCTGGTGGTGAAACGACATCGAAGCTTGTGTAGACATCTCCGATGCTATCTGGGAAACTGTCGCTGGATCCGTGGGTGGCGAAGTTTTCTGTGACGTGTCAACAGAGGAATCTTGAGACATCGGATCCATTTGCAACAGTTTTAATATATCAGACAAGTTATACAGGCGTTGGTCAATACTGGCAAACTGGTGTGGTGTAGGCAAATCCAATCGGGTAGTCAGAGTCCATGCAAAGGGGTCGAGGCCGGCGGCTGAACAAAGCAATAGTCCGTATGGATAGCGTGGGTCAAACGAGGGCAGGCAGCAGAGGTTCAAATACCACATAAACAGTCCAGTTGGCAACGTGTAATCAGTCCAATAGAAAACGCTCAGGATTGGGAGGATAACCATCAAAACTTCGCGATGGGTGAGCCAGCGTGGCACGCTGATAAGGGGAACAAAACGGAAGTGACCCGGGTTACCCGGAACCAGAAGTGCACAGTCCCTGGCACGGAATTGTGGAAAATGGAGTCAATATTCAGGTGAGGGTTCCCACTGGCTGGGAACGGAGGGAGCCACAGAGACCGCGCTCGTAACACTCTCATTACCCTCATACCCAAGCATAACAAAATAAATACAAAATGTGATTCATTTCGACCAATCTCATTACTTAACACAGATGTTAAAGTACTAAGTAAAATTTTAGCAAGGAGGTTGGAGACACTTCTACCTAAGATAATACACAGAGACCAAAATGGATTCATTAAGGGTAGGCAGGGTTTTCATAATGTTAGAACCTTGCTTAATGTTTTATATCTTAAAAAAGGGGCTTGTGATACGGCCATTCTTTCCTTAGATGCCGAAAAGGCTTTCGACAGGGTGGAATGGCCGTATCTATTTGAGGTCCTTAAAAGGTTTGGATTTGGGGAAATTTTCTGTAAATGGATTAAGATACTTTACATGCATCCTATGGCTGAAGTACTAACTAACAATATAGTTTCTAAGGCTTTTAACATCCAAAGGGGTACTCATCAAGGGTGCCCCCTTTCACCCCTTCTTTTTATCTTAGCAATTGAGCCACTTGCCATCGCGGTAAGATCTCATAGTAATATACTAGGTATCAGATCAGACACAATAGATTTGCGCATTTCATTGTATGCAGATGATGTAGTTCTATACTTGACAAATCTGGCTCACTCTTTGGTAACTTCTCTGGTTATAAAATAAACCAATCTAAATCATGTATCCTTTTACTGAATAATAGTGATAGTCAAATACCAACTGTAACACAATTCAATGTGGTAGATTCCTTTATTTATTTAGGAATTAAAATAACTGCGGATGTAGATCATATATCTTCGGTTAATTACCAACCTCTTTTGAACACTATCTCTAAATTTATTGAACGGTGGAAAAATCTACCTATATCGCTAATTGGACGTGTAAATATAATAAAAATGAGCGTACTACCTAAAATATTATATCTGTTTCAAAATATTCCTCTATGCCCTCCAACCTCCTTTTTTACAATACTTCGGAGATCATTCACTGACTTCATATGGAACAATAAAAGAGCTCGTGTTCGGTTATCATTATTATACTTGCCTTATAATAGAGGTGGTCTTCAGTTTCCAAATCTACAGTGGTACTACTGGGCAGCACAGTTACGATCGACTTTATACTATTTCTCATCTGAACATTGTACATCTTGGGTGGATATTGAATCTTTCTTCATAAAGTCAAAATTACCCCTTAATCTCTACCTCTATTCGGCAGACATTAAATCTCTCAGAAAAGATAAAGATGTTCTATCTTTTAACCCTATCCTCATTAATACAATTAACGTCTGGTGTGATGTATATAAATATTTAGGGCAGTGCAATACTTTATCATGTTTTACTCCAATATGGGGAAACAAGCGTTTTAAACGAGCTAGATCTGACCCTGGATTTAAGATGTGGTTTGATAAAGGGCTACAGAAAACTGAGGATTTCTATAGGGAAAAGGATCTAATGTCCTTTGCCGAAATTGTAGCGCAATTTGATATTCCCAAAAAGCATTTTTTTAAATTCCTTCAATTTAGGAGCTATGTTTCTTCCGATCAAGGTGCAAAGCTTACAAAACCTAATAAGACACCTCTTGAAGAACTGTTATCAAAATCTGCCCAAACTAAAGGTTTAATATCTATGTTTTATAAAATGTTAGAATCACACTCTAAAGAATCATCAGAATCTAAATTGGCTTCCTGGAGAGAAGATTTAAATGTAAATATTCCCTCGGATGTTTGGGATGAAATATGTACGAAAGCTCATGTACAAACAGTTAATAGTAATCTTAAATTAATTCAGTACAACTGGATTATGAGAATTTACATTACTCCAGTTAGGTTAAATAAAATTAACCAGAATATTTCAGACACGTGCATCAAATGCTCAGATGATAAAGGTACACTTTTGCATTGCATGTGGAACTGCCCAAAGGTGCAGGAGTTTTGGAAGGAGGTGGTTATATATATTTCTCAGATGGTGTCTATAAATCTACCAATGAAACCTGAAATTTTTATTTTGGGAATTATTCCTGAGAATACTGTGGACCATGGCAGAACTCGTAAACTTGTTGATATTAGTATACTTCAAGCAAAGCTTGATATCCTTTATATCAAATTCTGATTTTGGGAATGTACTAAATAAGACAGAAGAAGACAAGATAACTTGACACTTGACCTATCTTATCCCCCTTTTCATATTTTTATTTTAAAAAAACATTGTTAAATAATGATTTGTTGTATGCCTTCTATGCATGTTTTGTATTTTCAACTAACCCTTCCTACTGTATTACTTTCTGGAATAACCTGTGTTGCTATTTAAATTAACCTGCGCCTTGTTTTTTTGTTTGTTTTTGTTTTTTGTCATATGAAAAAATGTAACTATAATATTGTTGTATTACATTGTTATATATTTTGATACATCTCAATAAACAGATTGTTTAAAAAAATAAATAAAAAAAATGTTAAAATGTTGTTGATGACTGCTCCTGTTCTAGCTGCACCGAGACTGGATATGCCATTTAAATTACAAGTGGATGCTAGCCAGGTCGGTGCTGGAGCTGTTTTGTTACAGACAGGGGAGGATGGACTGGACTACCCAGTAAGTTTCTTTTCTCGTAAGTTCAATACTTACCAGAGAATTTATTCGGTAATTGAGAAAGAGGCTCTATCTCTAATTTGCGCACTTCAGTTTTTTTGATGTGTATGTGGGGGGAGGAATGAACGTAGTGGTGTATTCTAATCACAATCCTCTAACTTTTTTGCATTCCTTACAGTCACCAAGTCAGCGCTTAATGCGTTGGATTCTCTTTCTACAGCCTTATAATTTGATTATTAAACACATTAAAGGGTCAGATAACATAGTGGCAGATGCGTTGTCTCGTGTTCCTGATCTGACCAACTAAGTACAACGGTTGTACAGTTGTTTTCCATTTTCTGTTCTTTTTTGTCACCTTAATTTGCTTTCAGGATCCAGATTGCTGGTGGCAAGGTGGGCAGAATGGAGAGAATTGTGAACATCATGTGGTACTCTAGTCAGATGTTGTGTAATGACGTGTATAGATGTATGATTTCTAATGTTGTGTTGGTGGAGGTATTTTTTTTTTTGTGTTTTGTTTTTGATCCGGTTTGGAACGGATCTCTTTCAAAGGGGGGTGTGTGACGGTTCCAGTGAATAACTGGTGATTTCGGAGTTGCAGGTGATTGGCTGACGGGAGCGGGTACACACCTGAATCCAATCAGAGCACTTTGAAAAGACTGGGACGGAGATGGCGAAGAGAGAGCGTTAGCTGAGCTTTGGTCATCGTTGGCTGCTCTGGAGCACTTGAGGCTACCGGAGAACGAAGGAGATGTGAGGAATTTGGGAGATCACCGCCGCCGTTGGGCCAGCTTCCTCTGCCGGGGCTGTCGCTTCTGGTGATTTTACAGACCGTGTTTGGTTGGACTGTTGTCATAATTGTTACACGTTTGCCGGCCGATAGGCTGATTACTATTCATACTCACTTTTTATATTGATATACTTTATAGCAGAATAAATTCAAGTAATAACTGGCTGTGGTGTGTGGTGACTCCCTTATTTTGTTGCGATTTGGAAAGGAGATCGTAACAGATGGATTCAGTCAATGTGGAAGAACTTGACTGGTCTGCAGAAAGCAAAGACATCTCCGGCGTGTCTTTGAGCCAAAAGCTCATCACCAAACACCAATCACTTGTAACTATGGGTACAGTGATTTTTGACACTTGCAGAATGCTTGCAACAGAGATGGAAATACAATTTATAAATACATGAATATTGCCACAGTTTTGGAAGTGCCTTTTTCTGTTCTAAAGGCACCCTTTTATATTGATGGTCGCATGATGGTCACATATTGCATTTAAAAAACATGCTTTAGACACCGGTCATGCTGATGGTGTTTCCCATAGCATCTTGTCAGACGCAGTGTCTCATTCCTGCTCTCAGGGGAACCAGGGTTACATTTGTACCAGAGACATTCTCTTGCTTAGATTGTATTTTACTAAATGAATTAACAATGAAAAGAAAAACACAAAATGCAAAGCTTTAACCATGTTAAAAGAACAGCAACTGGATTTATCTAGACTTGTTGAAATGAAGATAATGGAGTTTGAACAGGTATTATGGGCTATCCTTTTTCAATTTTGCACAACAAACCAAAGCCACCTGAAGCACAACATGTGAAAAACTAAAAGAGTTTGTTGACATGAGCTCATGCAGTCTGCTTCAATACGCCATATTTGGGAGCCAAAGCTGTCACAGAATTAGAGTAATGTTTGGTCTGCTTGGATGTTTTCATCCTCATGGGTCGAAGTCAATGACATTTACATGGGAGAAAACATTATGAAAAAGTCACAGAGAATAGATGAAGTATCATTCCATATTGATTTGGTCTTAATGTAACATATTACACTGTCTGAACTAGGAGCTTAAAGTCATAAAACTGCTGGATAGGAGACTACTGACGATTTTAACCTGATTACTACATAAAGCAAACCATAAAAACAAACTTTTAAGATGCTGTAGGAATGCACAACAAATCCAACACCATTTTTTTCTGATGCATTTACTGCCTTTCATGTTAGCCAAACAGAAATATGTAGCGGCATGTGTGTGTGTGTGTGTGTGTGTGTGTGTGTGTGTGTGTGTGTGTGTGTGTGTGTCACTGTCTTTCTGTCATCTCTCATTTGTCCATCTTCATTCCAGTGAATGATCACATTCTCAGGTTTCCGTTCATCTTCTGTGTATGAGAAATTCATCTCTGAAGTTTGTAATCAATTCTGTGCTCCAGGCAACTGACTGTCATCTGACAGTAATGAAAATAAATATGCCTTGACTAATTTCGGGAGATGACACTTTTTCATATTCCTCCTCCAAACAAGAGCTGAAATTTGACCGTCATGGTCACTAAATCTCGTCTTCTTATGATCACTAGTTTGGTTTCAGTCAGCTGAGGTCAAAAAGCAAAACAAAGGCAACATTGTGAGTGTGTGCTACCTTTGCAGTGTAAAGAAAATAAAGTCTACAGAAATCATACTTTTTAATGAAAATAAAGAATTAATTACTGATAAGGACTAAAGCAATAATGTGATAAGTTACAATTAAAAATGAAATTGACTAAAAAATGAAAAAAAAAAAATACAAATATGTCACAAATATGTTCGGGAAGTTTCTTTGTTCCGTTCCATAATGCAGAGCATGCAGACTTCAGTGTTTTACTCATTTCTGGGTGTAATTGCATTGGTCTACTGTCACACCTGCTGCCCTGATCTCTAGATATGCATGGCTTACTGCTCTGAAACAACAGATGTGAGATTAAGAACAACTTACAAAATCAACACTAAAAGTAGAAGAAAGGATGATAGAGCTGAACCGCATTGCATAATTCTTCATACATTTTTAATCATGATGTCATCACTAAGGCCCCGTTTACACGAAGGGAAGACGCAGATATTTGCCTGCGGTTTGGCCTCTCATTTACACGAAAACCCGGTTTTTATCACAGAAAATGGTTATTTCTAAAAACTCCGGCCAAAGTGGAGATTTCTGATAACGCCGGTTATGTGTTGCAGTGTCAACTGGGAGAAACGGGGTTTCAGGTTCTCAAACGTCACATTATGTGCCATAAAATGCTTAACATCATGTGAGCGCCCTATTTACAGTTTATTTGGCTACGCTCGTGTTATTCGTTGGTGTCGATTCTGAGGATTTTGATTGGCTTGCATGGCTTTTTTCTTTTCCCGATACTGCTGCCCATAGGTTTGGCATAGTTATTATGGCGCTCGACGGCGTATTTATGCGGGTTGATATAAATGACAAGTTTTTTGAAAATGATGTTATGTGCACAATGTTTTTATTGAAAACGGAGGGAAGGAAATATTAGTTTCTCTAAATACCCGGCTATGTGTAAATGTGGTCTAAATATCTGGATGGATCTTTGGTTCCTTTCAATCTCTGAACTTAGATTTGTTTGTCCAGACTGAAATGTCAACTGCAGGTATTTTTACCCCAAACTTTTTAAAGGTTTTGGATCATATGTGATCCTCGCACAACATAAGCTCAGAGCAACTGCTATCCCTCAACAACTCATGAGGACAAAACACTTCCAGAGTGAAGGTCTGGGTGTGTGCAGGTGAGTTTAATTACTTCATTAAATTCATGATTTTCACTTAACTGAACCATTTATCAGTGTCACAGGGCTATGAATGTTTTAAACACATCTGCAACAGAGCTGCCAGCGTTTCTATCTCTGTCTAAAAAAAAGCTCAACGCAAGACCATGTAGAGAGTTGTTCAAGTAGAACTCATGAGCTTTTCAGAGACAGTGATTTTATGAAGACTCCATGCCCTCAGATTCACATTTAGTTCTTGAGATTAAATAACCCACATTTATTGCAGTAAGAGGTTTCTGCCATGCATTTATGCTTCAATTCAAGACTTTACAGTATGAAAGCACATGTGCCCTCAGTGTACATCTGTCATGTGACTGATCCAAACACACTGAGCTGCTGTTCGCTGTTGCAGCTTCTGACACCTTTCCTGGCAAGGTGTCACTCCAATTTTACACTGGAAGTTGAATTTGTGAATCCCATTCTGACAGGGTCCTCAGGCCAAGAATGTGAAGCTTCAGATTTCTTTACGCGATTTGAGACATCCACTCTCTGAACCTTTGGCTTTCTGGCAGCTTCTGCCTCCATGTTTCTTTTTAGTGACATTGTTCTCTGTTGCTGTGTTCTTGTGTTTCTGACAGCTCTTGGTCATTTTCACTGCTGTTTGCTGTAAGACAGACTGATACAGATGTGACCCTGACAATCAGTGGCTCAAAATGCATCTTTGGAGTGAAGGCACATAATGCTGTGCTGACACACACATTTCAGGTTTTGGAGTCTCTACTAATGAGCAGACAATTTGAATCAGGTGTGTTTGATTAAGGAGTCATAGAAAACAGTGCAGTGTTGGGACTAATGCTGTGTTCCAGGCAGGCTTTTAAGCCTGTAAATCACAACTTCAAACCACGACTCACGACTTTGTAGCGTTCCAGGCAAGTCACACCAATAATTTGATAGCAACAATATATTGTTCTAAAGTCTATTTTTTCACCATGTACTACTTGCATTAATACCTTAGGGGCTGTCATTGTTGATTTGCGGGCTATGTGACGTCAGAGCTCGGAACTGGGAGTACATCGATCTAGTACGAGTTCACGGGCTTGACTGCCGTACCAGTTCACTTTCACAGGTAGAAGGTTGAAAAAACACGGGCAAAGGGTTGCCTGGAACGCAGCATTATTCACATAGTCTTGTAATGATCTCATTTGGTGAGTTTGCTGATGATTTCCACTCATTAGCACGTGTGAATAACTGCTGGGCTGGGAAGATTAAGTAAAGCACTGAGCTGAAAATTTATCCAAGCTCATATCCAACCATGAGCTTGTGGAGGCTGGTTTTTAATTGATGATAATGCAAATGCCAAATTAAAATAAATATAGAATTTTTCATTGTTTCATCATTCCCAAATGATAGTATTCTTGATAGGGGGTAAACTGTAAATTTTAACACATTACAACTTTTACATGGTTCAGCTTTGTATTCATTAGTGAATCCTGAAAAATCAAATGTATCCACAAAAATATTGGGCAGCACAACTGTTTTCAACAGTGATAATAATCAGAAATGTTTCTTAAGCAGCAAAATAGCATATTAGAATGATTTCTGAAGGATCATGTGACACTGAAGATTGGGGTAATGATGCTGATTTTTTTTTTTTTTTACATAAATTCACATAGAAAACAACTATTTGAAATTTTAATAATATTTCACAATATAATATAAAATATAATTACTGTTTTTGTGAGGAACATACCGAGAGGAGACATTTCAGGTACTCCCGCAGCATATGGCCCGTCCAGAAACTTTGGCTCATTGTCATTGATGTCCTGGACCTTTACAATAAATTCAGACTCATCCTCTACCGGAGCGTTGGTTCTGCTGTCGACCGCCTGAGCACGCAGAGTGTAATAACCCTGTTCCTCTCGGTCCAGACGTTTGGTGGCGTGGATGTCCCCTGTTTTCTCATCGATAGTGAAGATAGAGGATGCCCCGTCTCCTGTCAACACGTACTTGATGTTTCCGTCACCCTTATCCACATCTGAATGCAGCTGTAAAAGACATACACCACATAAAGATTTACAGACAACCAAAACATACCCTTCAGCTGTTATGTGCTAGGAAATTTTGATTAAATGGGTAACAGCTTTTAAACAAATCAGTACAAAAAATTACAGTAAAGTACTATAAAACACAATTTTATAACTTCCTTCTTAGTCAAAAACAGCTTTACTGAAACCAGGCTGCAAAATGATTCGCTTTCTACTTTGTCTTTATGATGCAATAAAGATGAATACATCACACAAGACTTTGATATCTAACCTCTGTGGAACACTAGCATTTTAAAAAAACAGTGGGCGCTTTTTAACCTCTTCACTTCATTCTCACCGGATGGTTTAGCAATGGGGAAGATTCAATCATAATACTGCAACATAAGCAACTCAGTTCATTTCAAATCCTGATCTGTAATATATATATATATATATATATATATATATATAAAAAATATTATTATTATTTTCTAACCTTGGAAGTTTGCCTTAAAATAGCTACCTGAAAAGGGTAACAAGATTAAAAAAAATGAGGGACTAGGGACTAATGAGGGAAAACAGGAACACAAAGACAACTACAACCTAAAAATACAAAAACAAACAACACGTGAAGGTCTCACAGGTCAACTGTTACAGGGAGGGTCAGAGACATGCGGATCCATTTGCAGCATTTTATTCGAAGAGGTGGTCAAACAGACAGGGTCAAACACCAGCAAACAATAACAACGAGAATGATCCAGAGAGTAGTCAAAACACAGGCAGAAGGTCGGGGCTGGCAGCGAGAATCAAACACGGGAGGGAGTCCAGGAATCAAACACACGGGAAAACAAACACGGGGAGAAATGCTCAAAATGACCATGAGGAACGATAAGATTTCGCAGAGTGGCTGTGTGTGTGAGAAGCTTAAATGCAGTCAGTGTGATGAGGACAGATGTGTGCAGCAATCAGTGCAGTGGGTCACGAGGAGCAGGTGTGAGCAGTGATTGGTGCAGTGGCTTGTGGGGGATGAAGTCCAAGATGTGTAGTGCAAGAGTTTGAGATGACAGGACAATGGAGACTCAAATGGTGACTTCAACACTCCAGGGGAGGACTGGGACAAAATTTCAGGCCGGGAAATCTCACACTCATCCAGGCCATCCCAAAAACCCACAACAAATTCTGAAACCATGGACAATATATATATATATATATATATATATATATATATATTGAATATATCTTTAGTAATATCCTAACACTGAATTTTTATTTATTTATTTATTTATTTATTTTGCATTATCATGGGTCATGTTTTGTCCTTAGGAAAATTAACCATGGTTTAATTAGGCCTATGGTGAAAGTATAGTAGTAACTGTGTTGTTTTTTTTGTTGTTGTTTTTTTTGGCATTTTGATTACAATTTGTATAACCAGAGTTTTACTACAAATACCATAAAGTGTAGCAAAACCTTTTTTAATTTGTGGTTACCATAGTTTAACTATAGTAACAATGGTTTTTGGTTTTTAGTGAAAACATGGTTAATTTTTGTAAGGGTTGTATTGTTGTTAGCGTTAGCTCCCTCTAAACGTGTTATAAAACAATGTGAATATTTGTCTGCTAAATTCCTACTCTTTACAAAATTATGCCATTTTGTTAATTTTGCTGCAAACTGGCTGCTATTGATAATATTTGCAAGCAGTTTAATGCTTAACTAAGAAAACAAAACTACAATAGTCTATTTACAGATGTATCTGACCTGTAAATTAAGTACTGAACAGGACAGTTTCGACTCTCTGCTCCACCTGGGCGCTCCATTCTCGATTCTTGCATTCTTTTGGCGGACGCGCGGATGGGCGGAGCGTGCGCGTGGCGAATTGGTTGTCAGTCAAGACAAACCGGATTACGATTTATAAGAGTATTATTATTGAATGGCGAATTTGGAAATAATCACTTTAGTACATTCGGCAGGCAACAGAAACAACAACACCAACAATATATATATGAAAATAAAATATTAATAAAAAAATAGCAGCGGGCCAAATTGGCTGCCAGGCCACCGGTAATTGTCCCGGTTCTCCCGATGGCCAGTCTGCCCCTGCAACACTCAATCCCTGTCTGTATCCGCTGTCCAACACAGAAATCACACCATCACTAACACAGCTGCACAGATAATAAAGAGCTGTGTGCTTCTCTTACTGCTGATGAAGCTTACGTTCTGAGAGACAGGGATAACGTTTTAGTCTGTTGCCTTTTCCTATAACAAACAATGCCGAACAGAGATGCCGCAAATGTATCACTGATGCACCTTTTCTTCCAATTCAGATGATCATAGAATGATGCTACAGATGAATCTCTGTAATGTGAATGAGAGAACAATCCAATTTGTTCTTTTCTCAGAGACAAATAGTGTTATATTTCGAAACAATTAATGTAAAATTAAGATGTTAATTTGCTGAAAAATAACAGCTAATAAGTTTGCAACTTTGGCCAGAAAATTTTAACTCCAAATGCATTTGACTCCATTTAACATAAATAAGTATCAAATATTAGCAGCTCTTTTGTATGAAATCCCAAATTTTCCGAGGCAGAATGGTTGATTTCTGAGAGGAACCTGACGCGATCGGCATCTCTTTCCGCCGTAGAGCTCATCCTGTATGCAGTCAGTGCACAAATTAAAAAACCACCGCCAGAAGAAGCATTACATCAGCTTTGGTTGTAAAATGCCATTGGCTCTTGTGTCTCGTGACCGACTGCGTCATGCTGAACAAATTCGGGAGTATCTTTTTGAATGTGATATGTGCAGAAGCAAGATTATTTTTAAGCGATTAAAACCTTATGATTTACTCCGTTCTTCACATAAAGATATCGCAGGACTTGGAATGGGGTTCACCAGGAGTTCGCCACCGCTGCTATAATACAACAAGAAATCATTGCTATTGAGATGTGGACTATCCGAGAAAACAAGCTAAATTAAATATTTCAAAACCACTACAATGATGAATTCCTGCTTCTAGACTGCTGAATGATGATTTGATCTGAAAGTTCAGAGAAACTTTGGTAGTGATAATCAGAAATTCATTGCATTGCTCATTGTAATAGCCAAAATACTCATTGTAATTTACAGATACAAACATTTTGGGGAGTTTAAAGTCAGACATTTTTGTGTACAAAATACACCAGCCGGTCAGTGAACGGTCCATTGGTCACTTGAGTCTCCTGAAGGGTCTGAGTGAAAGCTCTTATTTGTTGTGTGTTAAAATCAATCGAAGGTAAGTGATGGTTAGGCAGGTTAGCAGCTTTGGGAGTGTCAGTAAGCCTGGAATAGTCTACCATGTGAATCATAATTTGACAGTAGCTCTGAAGCATCTGGAGATGGGGCCTTACAAATGCAAATGTGAAAATAGTTTCAGACAGCTTCGCTGAGGATAAGACAAGCTTCAGCGCTCACAGACCAATCAGCTTTCCATCAAAGTCACAATGGATTCTTACATTTCTGATTATACATTTTCTGGAGCAGGAGAAGACTTCATATCTGCATCCAATTGCAGGGAAAATGGAATTGAGAATAAAGTATTTATAAGAGAGAGAAAGAGTTTTTGGACTGTTAGTTGTGGTTTCTCCCATTGTCTCCCCCTGTTGTTTGGTTTCTCCCATGCCCATATTTGGTCTTCCTTTTCCTGTGTTCATTAAGTTCCATTAGTTCCACCTGTGTTGCATTAATTATCCTCGTTTTCTCCCTATTACTTAAGCACTGTGTTTGGCGTCTGCTGTTATACATGTCATCCCGTTGGTTTCCCTTTCGGTTTATGTTAATAAATGTTATTGTATTCAGAAGAACCCCTGGTTTCCTTGCTCCAGCGAAATCGTGACAAGGCTAAAGTCAGAAATACTATTAAATGTCTGAATGTATGTACAAATATTTTTTATTTTTTATTGTATTTATGTATTTATTGATTGATTTAATTGCTCAATACATCAATACATTTCATACACTGAAGATCTTAATTTGTCTAAATAGATGCATTTACAATAAATATGGCTAATAAATCTACAAACTAATTTACAGTTGCAATCAAAATTATTCAACCCTTGTTGAATCTAATCTACAACCTTGTTCTGATTAGTTGTCTTTGTTGCTATGGTCTTGTTCCTTGTTTTTCATTGGTTCATTCTTGTCATGTGTCCCTCATTGTCTGTATAAATAGCTCTTGTGTTTTAATGGTCCTGGTCGCGTATTAATGAAGTGTAATTCTGCTGTTTGGTGAGTGTTGATCAAATCTGTTTCAAGTCAAGTTTATGTCAAGTCTGTTTCATGCCAAGTCAAGTCAAGTCTAGTCACGTCATTGTTTGGATTACGTTTGTTGTTTGGATTTCACGTTTGGATTGTTTGTTTGGATTATGGATTATCGTCACTGTAAATAAACTGCACTTGGGTTCATCACATCTCGCCGTCTCAGTGGACTGATTGTTACAGAATATGCGACCGTCTAAAATGAATCCAGCAGTTTCCCTCCTTGGATTGCGTCAAGGCAAACGCTCCATTGAGGAATTTGTGGAGGATTTCTGTGGACTGTGTCATATGGTGGACTTCAATGACATTGCGCTCAAGGACATATTTCGTTTTGGACTATCACCTGAGATTTCGTTTTTAATGCCACGCCACTCTCCACATCGGTCACTTGAACAATACATTGATTTCGCACTTCGTTTGAGTGGTTCCTCGTTTACTGTGGGGGTTGTGCTTCAGAGCCTGCTCACGTCATGTCTGCTGCTTCAAGGCCGGCTCACGTCATGTCTGCTGCTTCAGGGCCGGCTCACGTCATGTCTGCTGCTTCAGGGCCTGCTCACATCATGTCTGCTGCTTCAGGGCCTGCTCACGCCATGCCTGCTCACGTCATGTCTGCTGCTTCAGGGCCTGCTCACACCATGCCTGCTCACGTCATGTCTGCTGCTTCAGGGCCTGCTCACGCCATGCCTGCTCACGTCATGTCTGCTGCTTCAGGGCCTGCTCACACCATGCCTGCTCACGTCATGTCTGCTGCTTCAGGGCCTGCTCACGCCATGCCTGCTCACGTCATGTCTGCTGCTTCAGGGCCTGCTCACACCATGCCTGCTCACATCATGTCTGCTGCTTCAGGGCCTGCTCACGCCATGCCTGCTCACGTCATGTCTGCTGCTTCAGGGCCTGCTCACGCCATGCCTGCTCACGTCATGTCTGCTGCTTCAGGGCCTGCTCACGCCATGCCTGCTCACATCATGTCTGCTGCTTCAGGGCCTGCTCACGCCATGCCTGCTCACGTCATGTCTGCTGCTTCAGGGCCGGCTCACGTCATGTCTGCTGCTTCAGGGCCTGCTCACATCATGTCTGCTGCTTCAGGGCCGGCTCACGTCATGTCTGCTGCTTCAGGGCCGGCTCACATCATGTCTGCTGCTTCAGGGCCTGCTCACATCATGTCTGCTGCTTCAGGGCCTGCTCACGCCATGCCTGCTGTTCCAAAACCTGCTCACGCCATGCCTGCCACTCCAAGGCCTGCTCACGCCAAGCCTGCCGCTCCAGGGCCTACTCACGCAAAGTCTGCACCCAAAATGGCTGCCATCCCAGAGCCTGTTCGCAAGATGGTTGCCTGCCCAGAGTCTGCACCCAAGATGGCTGCCATCCCAGAGCCTGTTCACAAGATGGCCGCCGCTCCAGAATATGCTCACAAGATGGCCGCCATGCCCAAGCCTGCACACAAGATGGCCACCATCCCAAAGCCTGTTCACAAGATGGCTGCTGCTCCAGAGTCTACACCTGTCATGACTGCCCTTCTAGAGTCAGCTCATAAGATGGCCACCACGCCAGAGTCCCCGGCCAAGGTGACCGCCACGCCAGAGCCACGCCATACCTCGCCTAATCTGCCAGAGCCACGCCAAGCCTCACCTTATCCTACAGAGCCTCATCATGTCATGATTACCAGTGTGATGGACCCACCACTGATGTCAGTAAGAGCTGCTGGCATCCCATTGGCACCTACACCCACTAGCCTGGTGGGCCCCCCGCTATCCACTGCACTGCCTGTGATGGCCATCGCCATTTTAAGTGTGTGGGCTGCTCACTGCATCCCAAAGGCCACGTCTGTCCACGAACCCGCTGCGCCCATGCCTCTTACCGAGGCGGCGTCCATAGCGGGATTTCCTGCTCTGCCTGCTCCGCCAAGGCTTCACGCTCTGCCTGCTCCGCCAAGGCTTCACGCTCTGCCTGCTCCGCCAAGGCCTCCTGCTCTGCCTGCACCGCCAAGGCTTCATGCTCTGCTGGCTCCGCCATGGCTTCCTGCTCTGCCTGCACCGCCATGGCTTCCTGCTCTGCCGTCCCCGCCATGGCTTCCACTACTCCACAGTCTGCCATTGTTCCATAACCCAGGTCCTCCAAAGCTTCACTGTCTGTCACTGATCCACTGTCCAGGTCCACCTCTGCTCCATGATCCAGGTCTGTCATTACTCCACGCACCAGGCCCTTCACTGTTTCTCCATCTGCCACTGCTCCACGGCCCAGGTCCTCCAGTGTTTTACGGTCTGCCACTGCTCCACGGCCCAGGTCCTCCACTACCTCACTGTCTGCTATTACTCCACGGCCCAGGACCTCCATTGCTCCACTGTCTGCCTCTGCTCCAAGGTCCAGGCCCTGACTCTGATCCTGTTCCCCTGCATGGACCTGGCCCACCGTCCCACCCCCATAAACTGTCTTTGCTCCACCACCCTCCTGGACATTTTGGGGTTTTGTTTTGGGTGGTGTTTTAGGGCGTCTGGAGCCGCCCTTAGAGGGGGGGGGGGGTGTAACGTGGGGTTTTGTTTTGGGGTTTTGTGTCATGTTCATGTTTTCATGTCTTTTAATTTGTATTTGGTTCATGCTGTCGTGTCTTGCTTCCCTTGCCCTCATGTATTCCTGCCATTGGTCCCTTTGTTCCATGTGTCTTGTTCTGATTGGTTGTCTTTGTTGCTATGGTCTTGTTCCTTGTTTTTCATTGGTTCATTCTTGTCATGTGTCCCTCATTGTCTGTATAAATAGCCCTTGTGTTTTAATGGTCCTGGTCACGTATTAATGAAGTGTAATTCTGCTGTTTGGTGAGTGTTGATCAAGTCTGTTTCAAGTCAAGTTTATGTCAAGTCTGTTTCATGCCAAGTCAAGTCTAGTCACGTCATTGTTTGGATTACGTTTGTTGTTTGGATTTCACGTTTGGATTGTTTGTTTGGATTATGGATTATCGTCACTGTAAATAAACTGCACTTGGGTTCATCACATCTCGCCGTCTCAGTGGACTGATTGTTACAGAGAGGAACACTAGACAAGTGTAGTCTTCATGTTGAGGAATCTTGCTGAATACCACTCTTGACCAAGAAGAACAAAAAGGCTACCTTGAACATGCCAAAGTTCTTTTGGATAAACCCGTGAAGTTCTGGAAGAATGTTTTATGGAGTGATGTGTCCAAACTGGAACTTTTTGGGCGTATGGATCAGCAGTATGTCTGGTGCAAAAATGATAAAGCTTATAAGCAGAAGAACACCATCTCCATCATCAAACATGGAGGTGGGCCAGTCCTGTCATGCGGTTGTTTTACTGTAGCAGGAAGTGGAAAACATGACCATACAAAGGATTTCATTGATTTATGAAAGTATAAGACCATTTTGGCAAACATTGTGATGCCTTTTGTGCAAAGTCTAAAGCTAATAATCAATGGACTTTCCTGCAGGACAATCATCCTAAAGTATACCTTCAAATCTACTTACGCTTGGTTCAGGGATCAGTCATAGAATGTTTTTAAATGGCCTGTTCAGTTTCCAGATGTAATTCTCATTGAAAATACATGGTTGAATTTGAAGCAAGCAGTGGCAAAGTAAAAACCAAAGATTATCAGTGATCTGAAAGCTTTTTCAGGGGAGGAATGGCCCAAGATTGCAGCAGAAAGGTGACAGAAGCATCTAAGCACTTCCAGGCAGTGTTTACTGGTGGTTTTAAAGAATAAAAGATTCTACACCAAATTTACTTTCAGGGGTTGAATAATTTTGAACATGAATATTTAGAGCCAATTTGATTTTTTGCCATTATTCATCAACTTACGTTCTCAGAATTACTCAAATGTGTATTAATAAACTTTCTTTAATAGTTTACTCATGGCTTTGTTTAATTGTTTTCACAAAATGTTGTTCTCTGCAGCAAAATGTTTTGCAGGTCAAGGGGGTTGAATAATTTTGATTGCAACTGTATATCTAAAAACAATGTGGACACAAGTGAACTGATTTGTTGCTTAGTGCATCTACGTGAACTGCTAAAATGTGTCCCACAGTAAACATGTTTGAATATGAGGGGCATCAGCTTTTCAAAAAATTACATGATTGTGATGGCAGATCTGAGTTAGGCCTGCGACACACTAGATGACTTTAAGACTTTAAATACTTTAGGACAGTTTCAACCTGAAGTTTAACATTATAATTCTTCAAATACACACAACACGATTTAGCCAGACTGCGAGACCACACACCTGCTGGCTGTAGTATCATTAGGTGTTATCAGATGGTTCTCCAGTGGTCTGTTGAATGAAGCTAGATAATCAAACTCTGAGTTTCAGAGTAGGTTTAGACATGACTAAACAAACAAAATAAATCTAATCTGATTTAGATCAGGTTCAGCTGACTCACAAAGCTCAATATAAATGTTCTCTGTCAACTCAAGGTTGATCCAGATAGACCAAATAACAACAAAAAAAATCCAAAAAACACATTTTTAAAAAAAAAGTTATAAATTGATTTGCATTTTAATAAGTGAAATAAGTATTTGATCCCCTATCAATCAGCAAGATTTCTGGCTCTCATGTGTCTTTTATACAGGTAACAAGCTGAGATTAGGAGCACTCTCCTAAAGGGAGTTACCTGTATAAAAGACACCTGTCCACAGAAGCAATCAATTAATCAATCAGATTCCAAACCTTGGCCAAGACCAAAGAGCTGTCCATGGATGTCAGGGACAAGATTGTAGACCTACACAAGGATTGAATGGGCTACAAGACCATCGCCAAGCAGCTTGAAGGTGACAACAGTTGGTGCGATTATTCGCAAATGAAAGAAAGTCAACTCGCCGTGTTTGGAGGAGGAGGAATGCTGCCTAGGACCCCAAGAACACCATCCCCACCATCAAACATGGAGCTGGAAACATTATGCTTTGAGGGTGTTCTTCTGCTAAGGGGACAGGACAACTGCACCGCATCAAAGGGACGATGGACGGGGCAAGAACCTTGGATGAGAACCTCCTTCCCTCAGCCAGGGCATTTGAAAATGGGTCATGGAAGGGTATTCCAGCATGACACTGCCTATTAAACACATGACCAAGGCAACAAAGGAGTGGCTCAAGAATTTTTTTTTTTTTTTGTTATTCTGTCTCTCACTGTTCAAATAAACCTACCATTAAACTTATAGACTGATAATTTCTTTGTCAGTGGGCAAACATACAAAATCTGCAGGGGCTAAAATATTTTTTTTCCCTCACTGTACATGTGCCGTGCATGTGCCTAGCAATATTTGTTATATACTGTCATCCAGTGATGTCTACTAAATCAAGGAGGAATGGGCACGAGAATAATTTCAACCCACTGCTTCTGTATTGTAAGAAAAGGTTGCAACATGAAGAGAAAGCTTTTCTGGCATGTTTTTACATATGAAAAGTAGGCAGAGCCCTACTGAGTCGTTTAACTTCTAAGAGTGTGTTCACAGGACACTTGGCATCTGCCAGCAATTAAAAAAACAGCACAGACTACTGTATAAATGTACTGGGTTCCCAAGACCAGGATTCAGAACCACTGGTTTAGATGCATATGTGAATATGTTCTGCATGCTTTCCTCTCAGTAACAAAATAAACACACAACAAAAATGACAGTATGGTCGCCTCTTGCTTTCAGTTTAGTTAGTCTAAGATATATCGATCAGTCGGTCTGAAGATCTCTGAGGATTCTGCGTGGATAACAGGTCTGCGAGGTCAGAAGGCTCTAAACAAAACAAGCAGTATTTTATACTCAATTCTATAATGAACTGGTAGCCATTGAAGAGAAGGAAGAACAGCAGTAATCCGGTCACGCTTACAGGTCACTGACATCAGTCTAGCTTCACCATTTGCAGTCTAGTAAGAGAAGCATGATTAATTCCCATTTAAAGGAAATCACAGCCGGGCAAAGATAAAGCATTGATAACCTTTTCAAAGTCCTTAACAGACAGGAAAGGTTTTACCTCAGATAAAAGTATCAGTTGAAAGAAACTGGTTTTAATGACTTCATTAATCTGTTTATTGAACCACTGTCACATACAAAGCCCAGATTTTTACTGGTGCCAAACATAATCATGTGTTTTGTACTATTGAAATCTAAAACATTTAATGTCATCCATGCTTTCACATCATTTCAACAGGTCATCAGGCACCACTTTTTCCATAATGTTGGAAATAAAATGTAAGGTCCCACTTTGCATTAGGTGGCCTTAAAGGGATAGTTCACCCAAAAATGAAAATTTAATGTTTATCTGCTTACTTTGTGACTAAAAGTAAAAAAACATGCACAGACAAATCCAAATTACACCCTGTGGCTCGTGACGATACATTTGAGTTAAAAATCTTAATTTATGTTCTACTTGAGGAACAAAGTAACCTTCATCTTGGATGCCCTGGGGGTAAGCAGAAAAACATCAAATTTTTATTTTTGGGTGAACTATCCTTTTAACTACTATGTTTTTACATTGTAGTTATTTTTCTTTTCTTTTTTTAACTATATGTAATTACATTTGTAATTAATTTCTGTACCACTGTTAATCCACCCCAACCTACCCATACCACCAAACCTGTCTCTAACCTTACCCATATCCCACCTTAATAGAAGCAAAAGTGTTTTGCAATGCAATATGACCACATTAAGTACATTGTACTTATTTTTTGATGTAAGTACTTAATAGTTAAGGCCACCTAATATAAAGTCACAAGTGTGACCAAATTTAATTTAGAAATAGGCCTGGAGAGGCTAAACAACTGCAGGCTTAAAATACCCTGGAGCAGACACTGTGATCAACCTTTTATTTATTATGGGCAACAAACTAGGACCTATAGTATTTATAACCTGTTTTAAGAAGTATCATAGAATAACATTGAGTCAAACACCGGTTTCTTGGTGCTGTACCAACTCTCTGCGATCCTATAAACAAAAACATAAAAAAACAAAAAAATGTGGAAATGGTCAAATAAAATAGATCAGTGTTTCCCAAACCTGTTCCTAGAGGCAGCCCAACAGAACACATATTGGATGTCTCCCATATCTGACTCTTCAGCTGCATCTGAAATTACATACTTCCCTACTACAGTATATAAGGCAAAAAAGGTCTTTGACAAAAGAAGTATGTATGAATTGGCAAAAACGTGATGACCTACTACTACTAGATTCTGAAGTGTGCATACTGTATGATGGACACTTCAAAGTCAAAAAGTAAAAGTCAGCTATATTGTCAATTCTGCCACATGTACAGGACATACAGAGAATTGAAATTGCGTTACTCTCAGACCCTTGGTGCATAAAAGGTAACATTAAATTCAAAAGGTAGAATTTTAAAATTACGAATAAATACAATTACATGTAATCTAAAAAAATGAAAATATACAGGTAAGGGCACATGGCAAAGAGGGCAAACCAGACAGAGTAGAGCAAATGCAAACAATATAGTATATATATAATATATGTACAATGTATAGTAGCTTCACTGCTATTCCATGAGGTCAGAGAAGAGGACTGTGAATGACACAACCGATGCTGGTAGATCACAAGCTAATGACAACATTGTAGCGAACTGAGAATACATTCATATTACACACATTCATCCTATATAGAGCACACTTTTTTAGTAGTCATGAAGTAATTACTTATTCAAAATAAGTACCTGCTCAAGAGAGCACTTTGAAACTTTCATAAGGAGCCTTTTGGCATTACATAAGACACATGTGGGTGTCGCTGTTTCGCTGTTTCCCTGCTTCCAGTTTGCCTTGCTGCAGAGTGGTCTGTGATTGTAGCTCCCTGCAGCTTCGTTTTTCTGTTGGATTCTCTATCTTATTGTTAATTCTGGCATTTTAAATTGATAGATATAGCTTAAATTAATTTCTGATCTTAATCCATCAAACTAATCTGACTATTGATTGTTCGCCTTATTCTATAATCACGAGTGCAGTGTGTTAGCATTCAATTAGCTGGTTAATTTGCCACTTGCACACCCAGATCAGATGGTCACTGCAGTCCCCCGGATCCAGTCCGTACCCAGCTTAGATCATGGACACCACCTGGAGATGACTTCAATAGCCGTGGATGTCAACCAGATGAGCTCCAGAGACGGATCATCAATGAAGACCTTGCCAACCTAGACCGCCATCGGTGCTACACCACAGGATCCTGACGAGTTCTCTACAATCAGACATTGGTACAAACTGCTGGTTTCGTCTGGCCAGAGGAGAACTGGTCCCCCGACTGAGCCTGGTTTCTCCCAAGGTTTTTTTCTCCATTTCTGTCACCTGTGGAGTTTTGGTTCCTTGCTGCTGTCGCCTCTGGCTTGCTTAGTTGGGGACACTTTCCAGCGATATCGTATACTATTTGAACTGAACTGGATGATGATATCACTGAATTCATTGATGAACTGCCTTTAACTGAAAATTGATTATTTACAATAATGCGTTACTTACACGCTATTGTGCTGTTTAAATACTGTGCAGCTGCTTTGACACAATCTGTATTGTTAAAAGCGCTATATAAATAATGGTGACTTGACTTGACTCCATTCATGCTTTTTGTTTACTATTTTTTTGTGTTAGCCGGTTAGCTCGCCATCTGCGTTCCATTCACGTTTTTTCTCTCGTGTTTAATATCGTTAGTACTCCTTTAGCCTGTTCCGTTCCGTTTTTTTCTCCCCTTGATCTGTTCTTCAGGAATTCATTCAACAACAGTGGTAAGTTGGAATCATTCCACAATCACGGTGAGTAATGTCTTTTTCTCCTACAATTGTTGTCTGCACTGCTTGCCACATGTATAGCTTATCTATCTCTGTCAGCAGTGAGCCTTATACATGTGATAAATTCAGGAATATAGTCAGGCTGACAGAGAAGATTTTAGAACTAGAGTCACGCATCCAAACTTTAATAGAGGATCATAAGAATGTGAGGGCCTTAGATACGATTTTGGATGCGACTAGCTCAGAAAGCCCTGTACATTGTTCGGTTCCGGTAACAACGCCCATGCAGCAGGGCAACTGGGTGACTGTGAGACGGCAAAGTCAAACATCAAACAGGTTCTCCCCACTCAGTGAAGCACCCACTGAGAAACCTGAGGAAAGTGCTCTAGTAATTGGCGATTCTATTGTACGGAACGTGAAAATAGAGACTCCAGCCACCATAGTCCAGTGTTTACCGGGAGCCAGAGCGCCTGACATCTTGGCAAATTTAAAAGTGCTGGCTAATGCTAAACGTAAATTCAGTAAGATTGTTATTCATGTCGGCACTAATGATGTTCGACTTCGCCAGTCGGAGATCACTAAAAATAATGTTAAAGAGGTGTGTGAACTTGCAAGTATGATGTCAGACACTGTAATATGCTCTTGACTAACTGGGGCCCAGGTCAGGAAGCAGACAGACTGGCTAAACCGACCGTCTGCTAGCCGCCTCACGTCACAGAAATCAGTTAATTCTCAGCACATAGAGACCCTTTCACCTAGATATCACACTATAGAGACTGTGTCTGTTCCCCGAGCAAGAAAATACAAAAAACACCTTAATCAAATCAAGACTAACAATTTAATTGATGTTCAACTATTAAAAAAATATATAATACAGAGAAACAATTGATAAAGCTTGGCTTATTGAATATCAGGTCCCTTTCTACGAAAGCACTTTTTCTAAATGATATGATCACTGATCATAAGCTAGATGTGCTCTGTTTGACAGAAACCTCGCTAAAACCAGCCGATTAAATTATTTTAAACGAGTCCACCCCCCAAGATTACTGTTATAAACATGATCCGCATCTAAAAGGTAAAGGGGGAGGTGTTTCTACTATTTATAGCAATATTCTCAATGTCTCTCAGAGAACGGGCTTCAAATAACTCTTTTGAAGTAATGGTGCTTCATATAGCATTATCCAGAGAAACAAGTACTAATGATAAATCCCCGTGACATTTGTACTGGCTACTGTTTACAGGCCACCAGGGCACCATACAGACTTTATTAAAGAATTTTCTGATTTTCTATCCGAGTTAGTGTTGGCCGCAGATAAAGTCTTAATAGTGGGTGATTTTAACATCCATGTTGATAATGAAAAAGATGCATTAGGAACAGCATTTATCGATATTTTGAACTCTATTGTGGTTAAACAACATGTGTCAGGTCCTACTCATTGCCAAAATCTTACTCTAGATTTAATACTTTCACATGGAATTGATGTTAATGGTGTTGAAATTCTGCAGAAAAGCGATGATATCTCAGATCATTATCTAGTCTCTTGTAAATTCAACTCCTTGCTACAAGTACGGTAGAATCACTTCTACTACAAAAGACTGCTTTGTAAGTAATCACCTTGAGTTGAAGCTCCGTCAAGTTAAACTATTATTTTCTATTTTTAAATCTAAAAACAATTCTTTACACCATAATTTTTGTTTTTCATAACATGTGAATATAACCCCTGTTGTGTTTTACAACAAAAACAATCGGAACGCCTTGTTATCATTAGATTTTATTTGCTTTCCCGAGTCTGCTACTAAGTTATCTTATAGCCGTTTAGCATTGCCAGCGTGCTTGCGGCTAATCTAGCATACATTGTTTATTCTCTATTCACACACATTTCAACTGTTTACTCACTGTTACTGGCTTTAATGGCGAATTTGTATCTATCTTTGAGTGCAGGTGAAGACACGTTCGAGCTGCACTCGGTGCAGGTGGAGCTGGAGGCCGTGGAGAAGCAGATCCAGGGGTTGATGGTCAGGCAGATTGAGTTGCGCGAATGAAGAGCCGCACTCGAATCTGTCCGGGTAAGTATACAGCATGATACTAACACTCCCATAACCTCTACCCCGTGTGATTCTCTGCACAGGTCCGGCCGGGAATCCACGGACCCTGGGTGCAGCAGCAGAGGAAGATGCGAGCCAGGCCCCAAGCGAGGACCTCTCCCCACTCTGCCACCTCCGGTCTTCGAGATCTCCACTCGGAACCGCTTCGCTCCCCTCCGCGAGACGCAACGCGACGCTGTGATCGTTGGAGACTCCATCGTCCGGTACGTTCATGCTAACTTAGCTAATGCTAAAGTGCACACTCGCTGTTTTCCTGGGGCTCGCGTTCTCAATGTTTCTTCACAGATACCTGCCATCCTGAAAGACGATGTGAGCGTCGGTGCGATCATCCTGCACGCGGGGTTGAACGACGTCAGGCTTCGGCAGACGGAGGTCCTGAAGAGGGATTTCAGGAGCCTGATCGAGACGGTCGAAGATCATCGTGTCAGGACCGCTTCCCACGTATTGACGTGGACACGAAAGGTTCAGTAGACTTTTTGCTCTAAATGAATGGTTGTTGTCATGGTGTAAAGAACAGAAACTGCTCTTTGTTAATAATTGGAATCTTTCCTGGGAGCGTCCTAGGCTTTTCCGCGCAGATGGCCTGCACCCCAGCAGAGTCGGAGCAGAACTGCTGTCGGACAACATCTCCAGGACGCTGCGCTCCATTTGACTAGTAAGCAAATCTTCAAATAGTTGTGATGATGGCTTTTGTTCTGCACATTTAAACAATAGCATTGGTTCTGTCCAATCTATAAAGACTGTGTTTGTTCCTCGAATAGTGAGGTCAAAACAAAAATTTAATGCAGGATCTAGAACAAATCTAATCGTGATTAAACCAGAAAAATGCACAATAAATGAACAAAAACTATTTTTAAAGCTTGGGCTCCTAAACATTAGATCACTCACACCCAAAGCACTTATTGTAAATGAAATGATCATGGATAATAGCTTTGATGTCCTATGCTTGACTGAAACTTGGCTAAAACCAAACGATTATATTGGTCTTAATGAGTCTACTCCACCAAACTACTGTTATAAGCATGAACCCCGTCAGATTGGTCGTGGCGGTGGTGTTGCAACAATATATAGTGATATTTTCAATGTTACTCAGAAAACAGGGTACAGGTTTAATTCATTTGAAGTACTCCTACTTAATGTTACTCTGTCAGATATGCAAAATGAATCTCTCCTATCTCTTGCTCTGGCTACTGTGTATAGACCGCCAGGGCCGTATACAGATTTCCTAAAAGAATTGCAGATTTCCTTTCAGACCTATTGGTTAATTTTGCTAAAGCATTAATTGTTGGAGATTTTAACATTCATGTTGATAATACAAATGATGCATTAGGACTTGCGTTTTCTGACCTGATAAACTCTTTTGGAGTCAAGCAAAATGTCACCGAACCCACTCATCGTTTTAATCATACACTAGATTTAATTATATCGCACGGACTTGATCTTACTGATATAGATATCGTACCTCAAAGCGATGATGTTACCGATCATTTCCTCGTATCGTGCATGCTGCGTTTTACTGATATTAACTATATAGCTCCGCGCTATCGTCTGGGCAGAGCTATTGTTCCTGCTACCAAAGATAGGTTCACAAATAACCTGCCTAACTTATCTCAGATGCTCTGCGTACCCACAAATACACATGAACTAGACAAAATGACCAGTAACATGGGCACTATCTTCTCTAAGACATTAGAAGCTGTTCCCCCAATCAAGCTAAAAAAGATTAGAGAAAAACATACTGTGCATTGGTACAACAGTAATACCCATTCTCTAAAAAAAGAAACTTGTAATCTTGAGCGTAAATGGAGAAAAACCAACTTAGAAGTTTTTAGAATTGCATGGAAAAACAGTATGTCCAGCTATAGACAGGCTTTAAAAGCTGCTAGAGCTGAGTACATCCACCAACTCATAGAAAAAAACAAAAACAATCCAAGGTTTTTATTTAGCATAGTGGCTAGATTAACAAATAGCCAAACGCCACCCGACCTAAATATTCCTGCACAGTTTAATAGTAATGACTTTATGAATTTCTTTACTGATAAAATAGACAACATCAGAAATACAATAACAAATATAGATACTACAGCAACTGATACTTCAACATTATTTATTACACCCGAAGAAAAACTGCAGTGCATGTCCCAAAACCATTCAAACTAGGGGTTATTAAACCTCTTATTAAGAAACCACAGCTAGACCCTAGTGAACTGGCAAATTACAGACCCATTTCTAATCTTCCATTTATGTCTAAAATTGTAGAAAAAGTTGTCTCCGCTCAATTGTGCTCCTTCTTGCAAAATAATAATCTCTTTGAAGAATTTCAGTCAGGTTTCAGACCCCATCATAGCACAGAAACTGCACTTGTAAAAATCACAAATGACTTGCTACTTGCGTCAGATCAAGGCTGCGTCTCATTGCTAGTTTTACTTGATCTTAGTGCTGCGTTCGACACTATAGATCATGACATATTCATAGATCGATTACAAAACTATACAGGTATTCAAGGGCAGGTTTTAAGATGGTTCAGATCATACCTGTCCGATCGCTACCACTTTGTTTATTTTAACGGGGAGTCATCGCAGCTATCACCAGTAAAGTATGGAGTGCCACAAGGATCTGTCCTAGGTCCTCTGCTATTTTCAATTTACATGTTACCCCTTGGTAATATTATTAGGAAATATGGGATTAGTTTCCATTGTTATGCTGATGATACTCAACTATATATTTCAACAAGACCAGATGAAACTTCTAACTTAGCAAAGTTAACAGAGTGTGTTAAAAATGTGAAAGATTGGATGACCAATAATTTTCTACTATTAAATTCAGATAAGATCGAGATATTACTTATTGGACCAAAAAACAGTACACAGAATCTCTTAAACTGCAATTTGCAACTAGATGGATGTACTGTTATTTCCTCTACAGTCAAAAATCTGTGTGTTATATTAGACAGCAACCTGTCTTTTGAAAATCATATTTCTCATGTTACAAAAACAGAATTCTTCCATCTTAGAAATATTGCTAAGCTACGGAACATGTTAGCTGTTTCTGATGCAGAAAAGTTAGTTCATGCATTCATGACGTCTAGACTGGACTATTGTAATGCACTACTAGGTGGTTGTCCTGCTTCTTCAATAAATAAGCTACAGGTAGTCCAAAATGCAGCTGCTAGACTCCTTACCAGATCAAGAAAATATGATCATATTACCCCAATTTTACAGTCTCTACACTGGCTACCTATTAGGTTCCTTATCACTTACAAAATACTACTTCTTACCTATAAGGCCCTTAATGGGTTACCTCCTGCATACCTAACTAGTCTTCTACTACGCTACAATCCTTCACGCTCCCTAAGGTCGCAAAACTCTCGACTTTTAGTAGTACCTAGGATAGCAAAGTCCACTAAAGAAGGGAGAGCCTTTTCACATTTGGCTCCCAAACTCTGGAATACACTACCTGATAATGTTCGGGGTTCAGACACACTCTCTATGTTTAAATCTAGATTAAAGACTCATCTCTTTAGCCAAGCATTCACATAATGAATCTCATAACATTGTACTTCAGTTACATCTGATCAAATGCACATCAACATTCTTCAGCTTGGGCTAAACACATAATTTTTGCTTGGTTGGAACGCCAGCTACGCTAATTATTTCTCTATTCGTTTCTCTGTTTCTGCCACGGGATTTCCATCCCATGGTAACTAAGAATTACACAAGATTCAGTCTGGATTCAGAAGAAGAGATGATGACAACCCCTCAGAGGACCGCCAATGATGCCAGCCTTGAAACAACATACAGCACTACACCATTATTATTTTCTATATTTATTTCATATGTACATCGACTTAACATACAGTAGTCACCACTAACAAGCTGCAAAATATATTATAGTAGCCTACATTTTTGTACAGCTGCTTTGCAACGATTTGTATTGTGAAAAGCGCTATACAAATAAACTTGAATTGAATTGAATTAATCTTCCTGACTTATCTGAATTCCTCAGCATATCCAATAGCTCAGAAAAACTTGATGATGTAATAGAAACTATGGAATCTCTCTTTTCTAGCACTTTAGATACAGTTGCTCCAGTGCGCTTAAAAAAGATTAAGAAAAGCAGTGTAACACCGTGGTATAACGATCACACTCATGCTCTAAAGAGAAAAGCATGAAAAATGGAACGCAGCTGGAGGAAAACAAAACTAGAGGTTTTTCGTACTGCTTGGCGTGAATGTAACTTATCTTATAGAAAAGCATTAAAAACTGCCAGATCGGATTACTTTTCGTTTCTCTTAGAAGAAAACAAACATAACCCTAGGTATTTTTTCAATACTGTGGTTAAATTAACTAAAAATATAGCAGCAACAGGTGCAGACATTTCCCAACAGCACAGCAGTAATGACTTTATGACATACTTTACCTCCAAAATAGACACTATTAGAGATAAAATTGTAACCATACAGCCGCCCGCTACAGTATCGCATCAGATAATGCGTTGTAGATCTCCCGAGGAACAATTCCACTCATTCTTTATTATAGGAAAGGAAGGACTGAATAAACTTGTTAAATCATCTAAACCTACAAATGCATGTTAGACCCTATTCCATCTAATCTACTAAAGGAGGTACTTCCAGAAGTCATAGATCCTCTTATAAATATTATTAATTCGTCATTATCATTAGGATATCTCCCCAAAACCTTCAAACTGGCTGTTATTAAGCCACTCATTACAAAATCACAACTTAACCCCAATGAATTAATTAACTAAAGACCAATTTCGAATCTCCCTTTTCTGTCAAAGATACTAGAAAAGGTAGTATCCTCACAATTATGCTCCTTCTTAGAGAAAAATGGTATCTGTGAGGATTTCCAGTCAGGTTTTAGACCATATCATAGTACTGAGACTGCTCTTATTAGAGTTACAAATGACCTGCTCTTGTCAACTGATCATGGTTGCATCTCCCTATTAGTGCTACTGGATCTTAGTGCTGCGTTTGAAACTATTGACCACAACATTCTTTTAAATAGACTTGAATATTATGTAGGCATTAATGGAAGTGCACTGGCATGGTTCAAATCATACTTATCTGACCGTCATCAGTTTGATGCAATAAATGAAGAGGTATCATTTAAATCGCAAGTGCAGTATGGAGTACCTCAAGGCTCAGTACTAGGGCCATTACTTTTTACGCTTTACATGTTACCCTTGGGAGATATCATCAAGGAAACATGGTGTTAGCTTTCATTGTTACGCTGATGATACTCAGCTCTATATTTCTTCGTAGCCCGGCAAAACATATCAATTCGAAAAAGTAACAGAATGCATAGCTGATATTAAAAACTGTATGGCGAATAACTTCTTACTGTTAAATTCTCAAAAAACAGAGGTGTTAATTACTGGACCTAAAACCTCCACAAGTAATAACCTAAAATACAGTCTAATACTAGATGGCTGCTCTGTAAATTCGTCATCATCAGTTAGGAACCTAGGCGTCCTATTCGATAGCAATCTCTCCTTTGAAAGCTACATTTCTAGCATTTGCAAAACCACATTTTTCCATCTTAAAAGTATATCAAAATTACGACCTATGCTGTCAATGTCAAATGCTGAAACATTAATTCATGCATTCATGACCTCAATGGTAGATTATTGTAATGCTTTATTGTGTGGTTGTTCTGCACGCTTAATAAACAAACTCCAGCTGGTCCAAAATGCAGCAGTAAGAGTTCTTACTAGAACCAGAAAGTATGACCATATTAGCCCGGTTCTGTCAGCACTGCATTGGCTCCCTATAAAACATTGTATAGAATTTAAAATCTTACTAATTACTTATAAAGCCCTCAATGGTTTAGCTCCTCAGTACTTGAGCGAGCTCCTAACGCATTATAGTCCCTCACGTCCGTTCTCAAAATTCTGGCAATTTGATAATACCTAGAATATCAAAATCAACTGCGGGCGGCAGATCACTTTCTTATCTAGCGCCTAAACTCTGGAACAATCTACCTAACACTGTTCGGGAGGCAGACACACTCTGTCAGTTTAAATCTAGATTAAAGACACATCTCTTTAACCTGGTTTACACACAAAACATTAACACATTCCTATAACTCAAATCCGTTAAAGGATTGTTAGGCTGCATTAATTAGGTCAACCGGAACCGAAAACACCTCACATTACATCTGATGTACTCGTTGCATCGTAAAAAAAATGGCATCTACGCTAATATTAGTCTGTTTCATTCTTATTCCGAGGTCACCGTAGCCACCAGATCCAGCCTGTATCCGGATGAGATGGTCACTGCAGTCCCCCGGATCCAGTCCGTACCCAGCTTAGATCATGGATCACCACCTGGAGATGACTTCTATAGCCCTGAATGTCAACCAGATGAGCTCCAGGGACAGATCATCAATAAAGACCTTGCCAACCTTGACGGCCATCGGTGCCACACCGCGGGAACCTGATGAGTTCTCTTCCATTAGATATTGTTACAAACTGCTGGTTTCGTCTGGCCAGAGGAGAACTGGTCCCCCGACTGTGCCTGGTTTCTCCCAAGGTTTTTTCTCCATTTCTGTCACCTGTGGAGTTTTGGTTCCTTGCCGATGTCGCCTCTGGCTTGCTCAGTTAGGGACACTTTCCAGCGATATCGTATACTATTTGAACTGAACTGACGATGATATCATTGAATTCATTGATGAACTGCCTTTAACTGAAAATTGATTGTTTACAATACTGCGTTATTGACACACTATTGTCCTGTTTAATACTGTGAAGTTGTTTTGACACAATCTGTATTGTTAAAAGTGCTAAAGGTGACTTGACTTGACTGTGTTTCCTGTGTTCCCGTTGGATTATTAATTACGTTTTATTTTTCTACGTCGTTGTTCGTCTGTTCCTATCTGAATCGTGACACATACTGAATCAAAGTCAAATTGGAGATATATTTGGTTTGGGGATTTCATGTTCATGTTTTCATGTTTTTTTTATGTAGTCTATTCATGCTGTTGTGTCTTGCTTCCCTTTCCCTCTTGTATTCCTGCCATTCGTCCCTTAGTTCTATGTGTCATGTTCTCACTGGTTGTCTTAGTCATGTGCCTTGTTTATCATTGGTTGCTATGGTCTTGTTCCTTGTTCTCCATTGGTTGGTTCTTGTCATGTGTCCCTCTTTGTTTAGTATAAGTAACCCTCTTGTTCTATTGTTGCTTGTCATGTATTAAGATTGTAAACCTGCTATCTGGTGAGTTGTGTTTTGTCAAGTCTGTTTCAAGTTCATGCCAAGTCAAGTCTCATCATTGTTTGGATTATTGTTTGTATCTTAACCGTTTCAATAAACTGCACTTGGGTTCATCTACATATTGCCGTTCAGTGGATTAATCATTACACTATCTATCTATCTATCTATCTATCTATCTATCTATCTATCTATCTATCTATCTATCTATCTATCTATCTATCTATCACATCTTAATTAATCGTAAACTGGTAACCTTTATTCCTCTCTGAAATTTGGCCAGTGCTCAGACTGTTTACCTGCATTTGCTAGTTGACATTTGTTGAGAGTGGCCTTTAGTAAGGTAGATTGATCGTGAACAGCGTGAATGATGAGACTACGTGTATATTCTGAGTTAGTCTCTGTCTGTGTGTGCGTATGTGGGGGAGAGAGAGAGTGAGAGAAAGAGAAAGAAAGAGTGTGTTCTCGTCTTTTCAATCCCCTTCTAAATTTCAATATACAATCCAAATACTATTACACATTGTAATCTTTCATCTTTTGTAATGAAGGGTTAGCTACATTTACTGCAAAGCAGTTTCTATACCGTTTAATCTGGAATTATGATCTGTCCAGCATGTTGCTCAATGAAAGTAAGTTTGGTTCTTGAAATGATAGCAGCAAATTAATAGGTCATTTTTATATCAGTGGTGCATTGTCTCACAGGAGACAGTGCCTCAGAATTCTGAAACTAATCAACAGCACAAAAAGAAACCAAGAAAAAAAATCAAATAGGGTTTAAAGCACTACTTGTTGAAAAGCAGCAGCAGAAGTTGAGCTCATTGTGTTTCGCTAAGCTGTGAATGTGGAGGCAGTAACTAAAACACTGTCAAAAATCATGTGCAAAAGACCATGTTTGCTCTGCTCAGTTATGTTTCCTCATTTCCTGATTTGTGAGATTCTTGTTTGTTATTTATGTTGGCTTGGAGAGGCAACATACTGTTATGCTATTTAAACTTATTTTTATTATTATTATAATTATTATTATTATTATTATTATGTTGGCTTGGAGAGCCAACATACTGTTATGCTATTTAAACATATTGTTTTCATTATTATTATTCTGAGAAATTCTGAACGCTACTCCTCCTAGGGCTTTAATGCCACAAACCCAAAACTTGGCAGAAACCTGGGCCCTGAACAGAAGATATATGCTATATCTTTTTGGACTGATGCCGGCCCGGGTATGAACTATGAAGTGAAAATTGGCCCGAAGCTCAGCCCTAGGGGCGCATAAAAAGTACATCATTTGCACTTTAAAATTAAAATATTACAGCGATTTAATTGTAAATACCCATTAGAACACATCGAGAGCTAAATTCAGCTGTTTGTGATCTGTTTTATTTCAAAGTTAAAGCGCTGTCTTCAGCAAATGTGTTACACAGACGAGTTCCACGGCTCGGAGATCCCCGTCTGCGAACTATAGATCACTGAACGTCTTTTAAAAGCATTTAAATATAAACACTCCAGCGATTCAACACAATAAATATAAAAGATTTTAAAGAGCTACATTGAGTGCAAATGAGCTGTTTCATGGGTTTCATATTAACATGGGATGCATGGCTCGCATTTCTCTGTCTGTGTCAACAAAGACATCATTTGCACGTCTTTTAAATGTATTTAAATAAAAACACTCCAGCGATTGTACACAATAATAGTAGAGTAATATATTAAAAAGATTAAATGCTTGCTTATTTCTGCTTTTGGGCTCAACTGCACAGCAACGCGTCGTGGCTTTGACGCATGCGCTCCACACTACATTAATCCTCGCTTCTGCCAATAAGAAACTCTCGGACAAACACAGACAAGATCATTTCAAAATACATCATAGCTTAACGAATATAATCGAAAACACTCGTTTATGTCTCAAGTGAACATGAACTGTTGAGAAATAAATCGGATGTGAATCATTATATTGGATTTCAACATTTAAAGCAGACGCATTATGCTTTCTGTCTTCAATGTTACTCCATCTTCAATGTTACTTGGCTTCTTTTATATATTTATGTAGGCATTTATTTATTGCTCTAACAAGAATCAATATATAACTATGCAATGTTAATATGATTCAGAGATCAATAATGGTAATGTAACTAATCCTTCAAGATCTCAATTCAAAGACAATTTTTACAGTGTTTCATTTAGATGACAGACCTTTGAAATACCAAACAGGAAAAACAATTACAAGCATATAAAAAACAATACAAATAATTTTTTCACATCCAGCTAGCCAACTCTGTTGAACTTCTTGTCATAGCCTAGTATGTTTTTTTTATTAGAATATGAAATACAAGGGCACATTTTCGCAGCGGGCCAGCTCGAGAACGCCGGACACACAAGTGCTGTGGCTCTTTTGCCCCAAGGCTGCCCGGTTTGGCTCTCCAAGCCAACATTTAAAGTTTGTTATCCAACTTTAGCTTCTAGTTGATTATTAAAGTCTAATACTGCATTTGGATGACTAATGGTACAGCAAGATGTCCAACACAAACTAAAGATGTTTTAGGACAGTGTTGTGGTCAATCAAAACCACATTCAGATAACATAGGACTAAAACCGCACAAAATCAAGGGAACTGACAAATGTCATCTGTCACTTTCAGCTGTGCAGATTCAGTATCACTGACAGTCACTTTGTCACTCCCATACATTTCTTTTTCCAATTATTTTTTTCAAGATTAAAAAAAAATGTTCCCTTTCAATATCAGGTCACTCAACATTGCGCCAATAGCTTATTCTCTGTAAATGGGGCTAATCGTCATTATTATATCCATACCCTTTATTAATAAATAAATCTTCAATAAATATTTTATATGACCTATGTAATACAATCCCATTTGCTTTTTTTAGGCAATTTTGTGTTTTAGTAAAGGGGGTCAAATTCCAGTCACTGCAGTTGTGACTAATACTGAACACATTTCCTGGATATTACAAAATAAATGTTAACGTGTGGGAAAATGACCCGAAAGCTCTCATTCAGACAGAGAGAACTAATAGAGTACTGAAAAACATCAGGCTTAAAATAAAATGCATTGCTAGATGTGACTTTCATTATAATGGGTGTATGTGAATAAGTTTACTAACATTTAAAGTTGTTTAAAAAAAATGTTATAAGAAATAATCAATTAATTATTAATTACTGAAACTACATACATTTATACAGCAATTTCAAGATTAAAATATTAAACATTTTAATGTTATTAGGGATTTATCTCAAAAAAGTCTGATTAATTAGCTTTCCTTAAAACACTCTAAATTGTTCCTTAATATAAACAGCTAGTCCACCACATTTGTTGTGATCTCTCAAATACTTTATATCCATTAACAATGAGCTCTGAATTACTAATAGTTGAATCTAGACCTTTCTGACAATGCTAAAACATTAATATTTTTGCTACACATATTCCAAAAGTTGTATCACTATTAATGTTCAGATGAGCTGAATGTAATCTTTTATTTGGTAAACATCAGAGATCTTGTGACGGGTTAATGTCTCTGCTGCAAAGCAAGTACAGAGACTTGTTACTGTCAGTACATCCTCAGACAAGCTGCTGTGAAGATGTAAGACATGCTGCTGCTTCTGCACATAGACATGCAATTACCAAAATAAGCAACATATGCACACTGCTGAGTGTAAGAAAACAAGCTCTGCATCCTCATGTGTGAGATGACAGAACAGCCCTAAAATAAGCAGATATACTGCCCATCCATGCATCTTCTGCTGCTCTGCCATGAGAAACACAGTTTTTTTTTTTCTTCTCTCTGTGTGTGTCTGTGTCTGCTTTACATAATGGTTTAACAATAGAGGACTAATGCTATGTAACATGACTGAACTTCTGTGTATCTGGACTGGTGAAGCCCAGGTTTTATTTAACTAAAGGTTTAGTGATGCACATGGGTGTTATATAACTAATGACCATCTGTGTGTCCCTGAGCCGATATGACTCAAGTGTAGTTAACAAATAGAATGAAACGAAATTAAATTATGATTTTAAATGCTCCTTTTTGATAGTTTAGTTACAAGCAGTAAGTTGTCACTATGTCTAGATTATTCTTTAACTAGTGTTGACTTTACAGTAAACATTTTGAGTTTTGTTTTTTGAAATGCTAGCTGGAAAAGTATTGAGATACATACTGAATATCATAAAATTTGGAAAAATATTGAGGTATGCATGTTAAGCTATATGGCTTAGCCCACTGTAGCATATTTCTTTCCTCATGATGAAAATAAGTCTTTTTAATTCTGAACTACTGTTCAGTTTTCATTGTGGCATCTTCACAGTAGCCGATTTCACACATTGAACAACTGCTTGTAAAACTGCTGCACTGTGTTTTTCAGTAAATGTATTACATCAATACTTTTACAATCAGGAGAACTGCTTTATATTCACAATCCTCCCAGTCTCTGTGTGCGTGCGTACGTGTGTGGAGCAATTGCATCAGCATCATGTGATAAATCAGTTCTGGCTATTTTTTGGGATGAGATGTTGTAACATTACAGATAAATTACAGTTTTGATGCAAAGCAGGATTATTACCAGTAGCACACACTAACTTGAGAAGTTTGATCTGGAAGTCTAGAGGTTTGTGATGCAAACCTTTTCATATTCTAATAAAAAAAACATACTAGGCTATGACAACAAGTTCAACAGAGTTGGCTAGCTGGATGTGAAAATTTAAAGCTAATTGCCAGTGAATGACATAAAGTTTACCGGTATTTTGGTGTAGATTTGTAAATGGTATCTTACAGGTAAATAATACACAAATCTGTTGGTTGTGTCAGCAGCAGATATAGTACATTTACCAAGGCAAGACAGAAATTCACTGTGTTCAGTGTGTGAAAGCGAATTATGACATTTTGACTGAATTGTCCTGCTTAGTAGAAATGTTCCTCATTAAAATAAATAAATATATGAATCAATCTTAAAGCTATCAACACTGATCTTTTAAGTTTACTGTGGAGCTGTTCCCTGTAGTAGAAGTGCAGTAGTCCTGCTCTTACCTTCAACATCAAACAGAACATGAATTTACACTGGACTTTGGGCTGTCATGGTTAAACTATTTAGGCTGGCCAAACATTTTCATACATATAATCATTATTAATATTGTAATTATATAATCCAGTGGCAAATTTTAGCGTTGTTGTGCACTGTACTAATGACAGGCGATTAACCTCTCCCAAATGGTAATTAGATGGTCAGATGAATTTTTGTGACATATCAGTGGCCGTATCTGAAATCACCCCCTATACCTAATTCACTATTACCTACATCAGCCCACTAATATAGTTCACTTGAAGGAGTGAATGAAAACGGGTGAGTGAATTTGGACGCTTTTCATAGTGCGTGCTTGCTGTTTAATAATCATTTTAAACTGGCAAACGAGCAGCTCCAGTAGTAAGATTAAAAGATTTATATTAAACTCTGTCATGGAAATTATGTATAAACCCTAGTTAAACAATGTAATAACAATATATTTATAACTGTGTTGTATTACACTGTATTATTATGGTTTCGGACACCACTAAAAATGTCTGTCCCTTCAAATAGTGCCATATTTAAGGGTATAGGGAGTGATTTCACATACAGCCAGTGGTTCTCAAACCTGTCCAGAAACTCTACACATAACTGCATATCTCCTCGTCAGTCAGGCTGAACAAAAGAGTTTGGTGGTTCCTGGAGCCCATCTCTAACACTGCACATTTTGCATGCCTTTGCTTAATCAAACACACCTCAATCAGCTCATTAGTAGAGACTCCAAGACCTGAAATAAGTATCAGACAAAGGAAAAATTAAAAATATCCAGGAACAGGGCTCTGCACATTTTGCATGTATTCCTAATTTAGCACTGATTCAGCTTGTTAGAAGGGACGCCATGCACTGAACAGAGTGTGTCAGATATAAGAGTCATTCAAAATGTGCAAAGTGGTGGGTCCCCAGGACCAGGATTAGGAACCTTGATGAACCTCCTCATAAATGGGATAACAGTTGGATGATGGTGCAGCATTTAAAAACAATGGGCATACACTTTATTTATATTTAAGGTTGTTCAAAATGTGAAAGATAGGTTTTCCCCCCTCTTTTCTATTGAAGCCACTGGTTAACTTCATGATAACATCAGGCTCTGCACTGCTGTCTATGAACATACACTCATTATCAGTGAAAGAGCAGAAGGACTTTCCTCAGGAGCTGCTGTTTTTGCAGCTAAAGGGCAAAAAGTTCCAGAAACAAATCCCTGCAGCAGAAATAAAAGGGCAACAAGTATGTAATATTCAGAGATTTATGTGAAGTCTACTTTGTTCTACTACTGTATGCAGTAGTATACAGACTTCTGCAGATTTTCTCATAACTGTAATGTTCTGCATGAACAACTAAATTGTTTCTAATTGTGAATCACTGACAGTTACTTGTTCTTAGGTTCTAAAGCAGCTGATGTTTCTTTGGCTCATTTCCATGTGTATTACAGTATGTTTTACTTCGCAGTGGCACATTACACAGCAAATGTTGCATTGGTTACCCAAACTAACCCTGACCAAAAAGAACCAAACATTTACCTCTACAAGATAGATGTTACGCCAGGCCAGCAGAGGGAGCCCTTACCCCCACTGACTGTTGCTGCTCCCTCTGCTGCCTCTATGGTTACTTCCTGTTTACCAGACATAAAAGCCAGCTCATCACACACACACATTGCGAAGTATTGATTTACATTTGTGGACATTACTGAGCATTTTTCCCTGTTTGTTTTCCCTGTTTTCATAGTCATAGTCTTAGTCAGTTTATTCCTAGTCTTAGTCATAGTTTTCTAGTTTCTGGTCTTCATTTCATTGTTTCCTTTGGACTGCTCACCTGGATTTTGACTCACGCTTGTTCTTTGGATTACGCTATTGGATTATCTTTGCTGTTTATGTTTGCTGGTGATCGACCCTGTCTGTTTTGACCTCGTCTAATAAAGCCTTGCATTTGGATCCCCACTCTCAGTCATCCCGTTTGTAACAGAATACTTCGCCACACCCGGATCCAGCGGCTTTATTCACCACCAGCAGAACAACCCATCAAGAATGGATTCAGCAGGAAGTTTGTCCAACCCCGTAAGTCTGCTCTGCTCCATCTTTCAAAATGGCCGTCCCATCGAGCATTATGTGAGGGATTTCATTGCTTATTGTTATCTGGCACCTTACGATGAGACCTTAATGAAGGAGTGTTTTTGGAGTGGGTTGGACACAGATATCGGTTACAATTTACCCGATGAGGACCCTAGTTGGACCCTCGCACAGTTTATTGAGTTTGTGTTGTCGCATTGTGGATCTCCGTTCACTGTGGGAGTACTAGAAGGGCCTCAGCACAGGATGTCTGCTAGCTCAGAGCCACAGCACAAGATGTCCGCTAGCCCAAAGCCACAGCGCAAGATGTCTGCTAGTCTCGAGCCACAGCACAAGATGTCTGCTAGCCCAGAGCCACAGCACAAAATGTCTGCCAGCCTAGAGCCTCTGCACAAGATGTCTGCTAGCTTCGAGCCACAGCACAAGATGTCAGCTAGCTTCGAGCCACAGCACAAGATGTCTGCAAGCTTCGAGCCACAGCACAAGATGTCAGCTAGCTTCGAGCCACAGCACAAGATGTCTGCTAGCTTCGAGCCCAAGCACAAGATATCTGCTAGTTCAAAGCCTGTTCATAAGATGTCTGCCTTTCAGGAGCCCGTTCACAAAATGGCCGCCTTTCCCGAATCAGCTTTCGGAAGGACCATCCTTCCTGAGTCCGCATTCAAGATGGACACCCGATTGGACCCAGCTCACAAGAAATCTACCACGTCTGACTTATCTCACAAGATGGCTGCCACCCCAAGGCCCGATCACAAGATGGCCGCCATCCCCAAACCTGTTCACAAGATGGCTGCCACCCCCAAGCCTGTTCACAAGATGGCCGCCACCCCCGAACCCGATCACAAGATGACTGTCCTTCCCGAGTCAGCTCATAAGATGGCCTCCTTTCCTGAGTCTGCACCCAAAATGGCCGCTCTTCCAGACCCTGCTCACAAGATGGCCGCCGTTCCAAGGCCCGTTCATAAGATGGCTTCCGTTCCTGAGTTCCCGGTCAGAATGGCCACCACGCCAGAGCCTGCTGCTAAGATGGCCGCCACGCCAGAGCCTGCTGCTAAGATGGTCGCCACGCCAGAGCCTGCTGCAAAGATGGCCGCCACGCCAGAGCCTGCTGCAAAGATGGCCGCCACGCCAGAGCCTGCTGCAAAGATGGCCGCCACGCCAGAGCCTGCACCCAAGATGACCGCCACGCCCGTGCTTGCACACAAAATGGCCGCCACGCTTGAACCTGCACGCAAGATGGCCGCCATACCTGAGTCTGTTATTAACAGGGTGGCTACAGCGTCAGACTCTCACCCTCCCAGGATGTATCAGAGACTAATGTCTAGCTTGGAGGACCCACCACTGCGGTCGGCTCGTTCAGCTGGTCCCTTACTGTCAGCCGAGCCAGCATCTGCTAGCGCCACGTCAACCAAGCCAGCGTCTGCTCACGCCACGTCAACCAAGCCATTGCCTGTGAACGTCATATCTGCTTCTCTCGAACCTGCACCAGCTGCCGTTCCTACCAAGTCAAGTCACGTCACAGTCACTGTCCCTGCCAGGACAAGTCAAGATACAGCTGCTGTTCCTGTCAGGCCAAATCATGTCGCAGCAGTCGTTTCTTCAGAGCCAAGTCAAGCAGCTGTTCCCTCCGAGCCAGGCCAAACCACAGCTGTCCCTGTCACGCCAAATCAAGTTACAGCTGCTGTCCCTGCCGAGTCGAGTCACGTCACAGTCACTGTTCCTGCCAGGACAAGTCAAGATACAGCTGCTGTTCCTGTCAGGCCAAGTCAAGCAGCTGTTCCCTCCGAGCCAAGTCAAGCCACAGCTGTCCCTCTCACGCCTAATCAAGTCACTGCTGCTCCTGTCATGACGAGTCAGGTCATAGCTACTCCTTCACTGCCAAGTCACATCTCCCCTGAGCATCCAGAGCCTTCACTCTCAAGCCATACAGAGCCAACGCTCCCAAGCCATGCAGAGCCAACGCACCCAAGCCATGCAGAGCCAACGCTCCCAAGTCATGCAGAGCCAACGCTGCCAAGCCATGCAGAGCCAACGCTCCCAAGTCACACAGAGCCAACGCTCCCAAGCCCCACGCCCAATGACCCGGAGGGCATTCCTCCGCCAACTGTGTTACCTGTTATGGCTATCGCCATTTTGAGTGTGTGGGCTGCACACTGTGCCCCAGTGGCCTCTTCTGCCCATGAGTCTGCCCACAAGTTTGCTCTGGAGAGCTCTTCTGCACGCATGTCCGCTGCGCCTATACCTCCTTCGGAGGTGGCGTCCATAGCGGAACTTCACGCTCTGCCCGCTCAGCCAAGGCTTCTCGCTCTGCCAGCACCGCCAAGGCTTCTCGCTCTGCCCGCTCCGCCAAGGCTTCACGCCCTGCCCGCTCCGCCAAGGCTTCGCGCCCTGCCCGCTCCGCCAAGGCTTCACGCTCTGCCCGCTCCGCCAAGGCTTCACGCTCTGCCCGCTCAGCCAAGGCTTCACGCTCTGCCCGCATCGCCAGTGCTCCCTGCTCTGCCAGCGCCGCCAAAATTCCCTGCCCTGTCTGCTCCGCCAAGGTTCCTTGCTCTGTCTGCCCCGCCAAGACTCCCTGCTCTGCCTGCACCGCCTAGGTTCCCTGTCATCTCTGTCTTGGCGTTTGGGGCCGTTCCAGAAGTCTCTGTCTGCCCAGGAACCGCCCCGAAAGTCGGTCCTGAAGTTCTCGTCTGCCTGGTCACGGCTATGGAGGCCACGTTCTCCCGTGAACTCTCTACTTCTCTCCTTGCTCTGTCTGCCTCCTCTATCCCTGTTCTCCCCAGGTCCCAGTCCATGATGCGGCCACCTGTTCCGCCCTGGAGGGCTTCTACGCCTCCTGTTCCGCCCTGGAGGGCCCCTGCGCCTCCTGTTCCGCCCTGGAGGGCTTCTACGCCTCCTGTTCCGCCCTGGAGGGCTCCTGCGCCTCCTGTTCCGCCCTGGAGGGCTCCTGCGCCTCCTGATTCGCCCTGGAGGGCTCCTGCGCCTCCTGCTCCGCCCTGGAGGGCTCCTGCGCCTCATGCTCCGCCCTGGAGGGCTCCTGCGCCTCCTGCTCCGCCCTGGAGGGCTCCTGCGCCTCCTGCTCCGCCCTGGAGGGCTCCTGCGCCTCCTGCTCCGCCCTGGAGGGTTCCTGCGCCTCCTGCTCCGCCCTGGAGTGCTCCTGCGCCTCCTGCCCCGCCCTGGAGGGCTCCTGCGCCTCCTGCTCTGCCCTGGAGGGCCGCTCCGCCTCCTGCTCCGCCCTGGAGGGCTCCTAAACCCCTTGCTCCGCCTTCGGCTCCGCCCTGGAGGGCTTCTACGCTTCCTGCTCTGCCCCGGAGGGTCGCTAAGCCTCCTGCTCCGCCCTGGAGGGCTCCTAAGACTCTTGCTCCACCTCAAAGGACTGCTCTGCCTCCAGCCCTGCCCTGGAGGGCTCCTGAATCTCCTGCCCTGCTCTGGAGGGCCTTTGCCCCACCTGTTCTGCCTCAGTCTCCTGGCCCCCCCACCGCTCCCCTGGACTGTTTCCTCCTGTTGTTTTTTGGAGCGTCTGGAAGCCGCTCCTTGGGGGGGGGCTATGTTACGCCAGGCCAGCAGAGGGAGCCCTTACCCCCACTGACTGTTGCTGCTCCCTCTGCTGCCTCTATGGTTACTTCCTGTTTACCAGACATAAAAGCCAGCTCATCACACACACACATTGCGAAGTATTGATTTACATTTGTGGACATTACTGAGCATTTTTCCCTGTTTGTTTTCCCTGTTTTCATAGTCATAGTCTTAGTCAGTTTATTCCTAGTCTTAGTCATAGTTTTCTAGTTTCTGGTCTTCATTTCATTGTTTCCTTTGGACTGCTCACCTGGATTTTGACTCACGCTTGTTCTTTGGATTACGCTATTGGATTATCTTTGCTGTTTATGTTTGCTGGTGATCGACCCTGTCTGTTTTGACCTCGTCTAATAAAGCCTTGCATTTGGATCCCCACTCTCAGTCATCCCGTTTGTAACAATAGATAGGACTCAACTGCATTTTTTCATGAATATATTATATTGAAACACTAAAGTTTTGGGATGATCATTATTTAAAAACACAAAACAACACTTTCCACTTTCATGTGAGAAATGAAATAGTAGAAATATTACCTTGCCAACATACAGAGGATCAGTCCCTGTGTATTCCTCAAGAACAAAGAACTGATTCCAAACCCAGTTTCGTTTCTGTCTTTGCAGGGCATCCCATGAATGTTTGGGGTCACTGTGGGGTCGGTCAGGGGTCCCATCAGCAGATCTCAGTCCCCAGCAGCTCATGTTCTCTCGCGGGAGATGAACAGTGAGGAGCCAGACGGCACAGCATATGAGAAAACTCATCTGGGCTTCGTAACGAATCACCACAACAGACGGATTTGAGGAACAAAATAAAAATGCAAGAATTCTGAAATATCACAAAGAAACTGCAGAGAATGAAACATCAAAACCTTGCAGTTTGTGGTTTTTCCAAAGTTTCCGATGCTCAGAACAAATAAATCCTTGATTTGTGATTATAATGTGGTCATTCTGAACGACGATTTGCTGATACCTGTCAGAGAAAGACAGAGATAAAAAAATAAGGGTGATTTAGCTGCGCTAATGTGATTTATTAGTTAAAAAATATAAAGTTAATTTGATTTTTATAATTTTAATGTTTTTACCTAATTTAGTTAAAGGTTTACTCCACCCTAAAATGAAAATGTTGTCATTAATCACTTACCCCCATGACGTTCCAAACCCGTGAAAGCTTTGTTCATTGTCGGAACACAATTTAAGATATTTTGGATAAAAACCGGGAGGCTTGTCACTGTCCCATTGACTGCCAGGTAAATACCACTGTCTAGAGTGAAAAAAGTAGAAAGGCATCATCAAAATAGTCCATCTGCCATCAGTGGTGCAATCTGAATTTTATGAAGCAACGAGAATAGTTTTTGTACGCAAAGAAAATAAAAATAACTTATGTGGGACTTATGTGAGGATCCTGTTTGTGGACTTCAGTTCAGCCTTCAACACTATCATCCCAAACCTCCTCCTGCCCAAACTAACTCAGCTCTCTGTGCCCACATCAGTCTGTCAGTGGATCAACAGCTTCCTGACAGACAGGCAGCAGCTAGTGAGGCTGGGAAAATTCTCATCCAGCACCCGTACTATCAGCACTGGCGCCCCTCAGGGTTGTGTCCTCTCCCCACTGCTCTTCTCCCTGTATACAAATGACTGTACCTCCAAAGACCCCTCTGTCAAGCTCCTGAAGTTTGCAGACGACACCACACTTATCGGCCTCATTCAGGACGGTGACGAGTCTGCTTACAGACAGGAGGTAAAAGAGCTGGCTGTCTGGTGCAGTCATAACAACCTGGAGCTCAACACGCTCAAAACTGTGGAGATGATCATAGACTTCAGGAAAACCCCCCCTGCTCTCCCCCCACTCACCATCATGAACAGCACTGTAAACACAGTGGAGTCATTCAGGTTCCTTGGCAATACCATCTCCCAGGACCTGAAGTGGGACATTCACATAGACTCCATTGTGAAAAAGGCCCAGCAGAGACTGTACTTCCTTCGCCAGCTGAGGAAGCTCAACCTGCCACAGGAACTGCTGAAACAGTTTTACTCTGCCATCATTGAATCCGTCCTCTGCACTTCAATTACCATCTGGTTCAGCTCAGCTACAAATTCTGATCTCAGAAGACTACGTCGGATAGTCCGGACTGCTGAGCGAATCATTGGTACAACCCTCCCTACCCTTCAAGATCTGTACTTATCCAGAGTACGAAAAAGGGCTGCCAAAATTACTCTGGACCCCTCACATCCAGCACACTCACTTTTTGAACTGTTACCATCCGGTCGGCGCTACAGAGCACTGAGCACTAGAACGACCAGACACCGAAACAGTTTCTTTCCTCAGGCAATCCATCTCATGAACACTTGATCGTGGAACATACAACACTATACATTCTTTATTCATTTTTCCGTTATTTATTTAAAGCACATACTTACTTCCATTCAAATGTCTTTGCCATTTTTGCACATTGTCTGTCTTGTATACCTCTATATTGTTCTTTTTATAATATGTATCGTCTTGTCACTGTCATTCTGTAGCACTGTGGAGCTCTGTCACAAAAACAAATTCCTAGTATGTGCAAACATACCTGGCAATAAAGCTCATTCTGATTCTGATTTAACAATTCGTCTCATCTGCATCACCGTAGCTCCATTTTTTCTGCATACGCTGTTCTCTGTCAGCTGCACCACGCAGATATGTCTTCTATGTTCTTTACACTTTTTTCTTTTTCTTTTCATGAAAACAGCATATCCACATGGTGTGGCTGACAGAGAACATTGTATGCAGTTTGCATCCAGCGGATATTCCCCAAAATGGCGCTATGGTGATGCAGATGAGACGAATTGTTGAATAAAGTATTTTTTTTTTCTTTGTGTACAAAAAGCATTCTTGTCGCTTTAAAAAATTTAGATTGAACCACTGATGGCAGATGGACTACTCTATTGGGTCTTTTTGGACTATTTCTGTTGGTTTTGCCCATTTGTCACCCCTGTAGGACTTTTACATTTGGTTTCTCCCTCCGTTTCCTTATTTGTTTTTTCCTGTTCCTCCCCTTGTTATGTCAGTAGTTAATCACCCACACCTGTCTTAGTTAATTAGCCAACCTTTAAAAGTTGTTGCGGTTCTATGCTTTGTTTGTCAGATCTCGTCAATGTGTACGTACGAAGACGAACAAAGCTTTTATGGGGGTGAGTGATTAATGACAAAATTTTCATTTTGGGGTGGAGTAACCGTTTATGTTTTGGCAACATAATGTATTTGAATAGAGCTTAATTAATTTGTATAATTATAGTTTCAGTGAACTCAAATAAAATGTGTTTACAATGTATTTGGTGCTAAATACTGGAATAAGAACACAACTACCAGACAACAGTACAGAAAGTCAGAGCATGTATCTTAATATACATCACATTCACAATCAACACACAACATATAGACCAAGTTTAGATCTGAGGGGGACATGATGAGACACAGGACACACACACACACACACACACACACACACACACACACACACACACACACACACACACACACAGGCTGCGAGTGGAAAGGCCAGAGACCTGCTGTTAGGAATATCAATTAGGAGCAGCTCCGCATCTTTTTGCTGATTCTCAAGGAGTCTCATGTGGAAGATCACTGCAGCAACACACACATCTGCTGGAAATTCAGTAAGCCAATGTAAATTCTAACGCCGGTCTTGCTGATGGAGTAGCACAGTCATGTGAACAGGAGCTGGTGAAGCTGATCAGCAGCATGGTCTTTCTGGTTGACTAGCATAACTAGGTTTAGTATGAGTAGGCCAGTTACCTGTATCCAAGCAGTGTTGTGCTACTGTTTTCGCTTGTGTATTTCTACATTTAATGCATTAATGATGCAAAGGAAAAACTTATAAAAAAGAAACATAACATATGTAAGTATAATTATATCATTAGATCGAGTTAGGTTTATGGTTAGAACTGGTAAAACACTAATCACAGTTCATTCACGAGACAAAATAATAAACATAATAGTATGTTTCTACAATGTGTGTAGCAGCACATACAATACAAAACAATACATCTGTTTTACAGTTTTATACAGAAGTATGTCAATATGTTTTAATGGATCTGTACACAGTTCAGAGCTTTTTTGAAGACAATTTTTAGGTCTTTGAGTTAAAGGTAAATTATGCAACTTTTAAAAATTAAAACTGCATGCATCCTGTAGACGAATATTGTTTTGGTTGTGCTATACATGCATATAAAAAAACTTTTGAATATTTGGATCTTCTTTGATTTGACTTTTAGGTTGTGTTGACAAAAAATTATCAACAGCATTTTGATATCTCCATCCCTTCCCATCTAACACTTTACCACAGTGGTTCGCAATTCCAGTCCCAGGGTACCACTGCTCTGCACATTTTGTATGTCTCTCTCATCTGACTCCCTAGGTTCAGTTCATGGATCGCCCTCCTGAGGAGCTGATGATCTGAATCAGGTGTTAAATATGGCATACATACAAAATGTTTAGAGCAGTGATACTACTGCTTTAGCAAACAGGATCTGAGGCTGTATCTCTGCAATGCTTTGAAAGTGCCATATATGTAACCGTCCCATCAGTTTGTGACCGAGTCACCTATTGATCAAAAGTCATTACTTATAGCAATTCAAAATCCAATGAAATCATAACTGGAATTCTATATTCAATTAAACATTGTGCCATCGGTGTATTTGGTCCTGCAGCTACATTTTAAAATGTCTTCTGATGCGAGCATTCAGCGACTTTAACTGTGGTGCTTACAAACATTGCTTTGTTGGTTTACTCAGTAAAGCGCTCTCTGTTTTGGCTCTACTGTCTGTCACCTGTTTGCGTCTCATCATCTACTGACTCCTCGCATCATTCCCTCACACACCTAGCTGAATCTCTGTGTTATGCTCCTCTGACAGCTTCACAAACAGAATAAAATCTCATTCACTCCATGTCTCAGCATGTCAAGGAATCCCTCAAACTGCCAAAACAAGCAGAAGATCAGACTGCAGGTCATTTTCAGTTTGTCACATCAAAGTCAGTTTGAACGCCTGAAAAATCCCTGCATGGAAAGGCTGGAAGGCTTTTGCCCTGGTCTGTTTCTGCCGTGTCTCAGCTCTTCTCTGTGGGCAGGTGCCGGCGATAGAGATAATTGCTCCAGCATGCTGAGCGTCTGCTCTTCCCACTCGCAGCGTCTCTCGCTCTCCTTCCCTGAGGCTAAACAAACAGTGCTCGCCCATCGCTTCCTGTGAAGTGCTGTGTCTCGTTCAGCGTTGTGCTTTTCATCCTCTTTAACAGAATGCTGATAATTAACACATATAATCAAATAGTGCTACACATATTCATTTTTTGTTATTGTTGGGACCTTCAAGTCACCTTTATTTCTACACCCCAATACAGAATAATACAATATGCAATACAATACAAGTTAGTTAATTTAGTTCGATAACTGAAAAATTTATAAATTATCAAACAAATGCGTTTCAGCTGTAAAGCAGCTCTACAGAAGACAAGTTTTAGTCACGTCTGGGAGTGTCACTGCAGTCGATAATCGATAATCAATGAATGTTAAAGGGGTCATCAGATGCCCATTTTCCACAAGTTAATATGATGCTTTAGGGTCCAAATGAAAATTTTGTAATATACTTTGATTAAAAATTTTCGATGGTAAAAAAAAACACTCATTTTACCTGGTAAAAAGTCCCTCTGTTCTCAGCAAGCGATATCAGTACCTGGCCCTTTAAATGATATGAACCTCTGCTCACCCCGCCCCTCAGTTCTGTGGGGCGTGTCATTATATAGCACACGGGGTGTTGCCTAGACAACAGTTGGGGGTATAGTTGTATAGTTCAGGGGGAAATGGCACTTGGGGGGCTTTGAAGACACTGTACAACCCCATCCATTTAAAATTTAAGTTGAAAGTTGGAACCACCTGCAAAGAAGTTTCGGCAATTACGGCTTATACTGGACGTGTCTGAATGTCACTTTGATTTATCTTTATATGTACTGGCAGGGTAGAGTACTGAGAGAGATGCGAACGCGATGTGTTTACTGTGGTACAGAGATGAACGCGATGTGTTTACTGAGGCATAGCTTGTCACGTGAGATAAGGGTCTGGGTCCAGATGCAGGTAAGTAATGATCTTTAATGACAAATAAACAAACTAAACAAACAAAAGGCCAACACGGCACAAACTGAACATAAACTGAAACACAAAATAACAAAATCAAGAACACTATCAAAGTCCAGGGATTTCAAGAACACAAAATAACATTGAGGACAAAAGACAATGCAGACCTGAAAACGGAATGGAGAGTGAGTGTTCTTATACAGAGTCCAGATAGTGAACAGCTGTGTGTGAATCAGTGTTAATGACAAAACAGACGTGATGAATCAGAGTGCAGTGCAAACAGCGACCTCAGGTGGCTGAGGGAAGCCCCACAGCCCAGATCATGACATAGCTGATTGAACAAGAGCAAAAAAGTGATTGGTTAACAAAAATTACCCTGTCCTTATATTGAAATAAATAAATATGAGTGTTATAGTCTTTACTCATATGCATTTGCGGGCTGTAAACACTTTTGCAGGTATTTTCAGGTATTGCGTACATCTTAATCATTAGCAGACAACGTTTTAAACCATCCAGCGTTACAAAGCTAAGCTTTATACTGACCCTCGTTTATAAAGCAGTATGGTGTGAAATGATTCGCGTAAACACGAGCCCATTTAGATAGATCGGCGGTCACATTCCCTCAGTGCTGTAGGTTTACTTCTCACTCGGGGCGGGTCTATGCTAAAACACTGCTGTCTATCAACTATTGCAGGAGCGGCCTCTGTTGGTGTTACGCCACAACGACAGGCATCTGAGAACGGCTCGATATGAGAAGAGACAAATTATTTTACTTAATTAAAAGAAAACTACTGGGTGGATCTTTGTCATTCTAGGGTGGTTGTGTACACACACTCCCAACACACATTTCAGTTCAAACAGCTTGTAAAAGTGCATGTGGCACCGGATGACCCCTTTAAGTGTTTTAGCTATTAAAGGCAACTAGAACAGTGGCAGGTGATTTCTATGGTCCTTAGTACTGAGACGAGACATTTGTGATCGGTCATGGTCATGGTCATGTGACCAAACAATCAGACAGAATAAAGCAGAGCACAGGGTCCTGAGACAGGATCCTTTTATTAACTATTTACAAACTTGACAATGCAGCAAAAGCAAGATGCTGAAAGCCAAACCGCAGTTGAGCCAGCCATGATAAAATAGTGCTGCACACTTATTAAAACAATTATGGAAATCTGCAAGAAGAGCAGAGAGACGTGCTGCTGGTGGTGCTTTCAGTGAGTTCTAAATCTTTACATAATGACAAAACATGGTGGCCTAAAGTTTGAGTTCAACCACTTCTAAATAAATAAGCAAACAAACTTCTGTTCACTGCTTCCGTACTACTCCAGCTATTCTTTTAATTTGACAATAAAAAATGCTTGTGATGTTCTATTTGTAATTCTCTTTAGCTTGCGGTGTCTGTTAAATGACTAAATGACTGGATTAAACAGCAGTTTTGAGATGTTTTTAAAAAAAGAAGAGCTATTTAAACTTGACACGTCATCTTAAAATAGTGGCAATACTAACACACAATGCTCATAAAAACTTTGAGGTGCTGCAGGACGTCCTTCTGACAATTACAGCATTGACTATACACTGACCAACACATTAATATAGTTAAAACTGAATTCACTTCACATGATCCTGTCAAGTCCTGTCTAACTGGACACTTCTGTCAAGAATAAGCTACAAAGTGGACTTTTAGCTGATAGTAAGAAGTCTGGCTTTGTGAGACCAAATAAACTGTGCATGTGCTTATATAGTCTATCATTCTGCATCACTGCATAATAAAATCATGCTGAAGGAATGTATTGTGGATGAATGTCGTCAGCTTTTCTTGTGTTTGTGGTTACAGAATCTGTAACTTTCTGGATCTAAATTCATGGAAAAATGTCAATGCACAGGGTTGAATTGTGCACTCGTAGTGCTGGTGGATCAGGATCATGAAGTGTCTGCCATCAGTGTGACTGACGTCTGTCACATGCTCATCATCTGCTCCTAACACACATTTAGCTGCATTATACCAGAACTTTTGATACTGAGAGCAAATACCTCAAAATCAATTTTTTCCTCGGCCACTGACCATAACCCAAAGCTAAACTCACAGACCAATACTTTGACAAGATGCAGTGAATCTACAAAGCATTTCATGTATTATTTAGTTTTAATAGTTTTAATATATACTTTAAAAGTTGTATTCAGAATCCACTTCTGCTGTGATTTGGCCAAGTGTTCTATAACACATATCCAGAGGAAACATGCACACACACACACACACACACACACACACACACACACACACACACACACACACACACACACACACACACACACACACACACACACACACACACACACACACACACACGTTGGGTTTACATGTTTTATGGGGACATTCCATAGGCGTAATGGTTTTCATACTGTACAAACCGTATTTTCTATGGCCCTACACCTAAACCTAGCCCTCACAGGAGATTGTGCACACTTTTACTTCCTCAAAAAAAATTGTGCATGATTTATAAGTCTGTTTCCTCATGGGGACCTAAGAAATGTCCCCACAAGGTCAAAATCTACTGGTATTACTATCCTTGTGCTCCTTCTTAGAGAAAAATGGTATCTGTGAGGATTTCCAGTCAGGTTTTAGACCATATCATAGTACTGAGACTGCTCTAATTAGAGTAACAAATGACCTGCTATTGTCAAGCGATCGTGGTTGCATCTCTCTATTAGTGCTACTGGATCTTAGTGCTGCATTTGATACTATTGACCACAACATTCTTTTAAATAGACTTGAAAATTATGTAGGCATTAGTGGTAGTGCACTGGCATGGTTCAAATCGTACTTATCTGACCGCCATCAGTTTGTGGCAATAAATGAAGAGGTATCATTTAAATCACAAGTGCAGTATGGAGTACCTCAAGGCTCAGTGCTAGGGCCATTACTTTTTACGCTTTACATGTTACCCTTGGGAGATATCATCAGGAAACATGGTGTTAGCTTTCATTGTTACGCTGATGATACTCAGCTCTATATTTCTTCGCAGCCCGGCAAAACATATCCATTCGAAAAACTAACAGAATGCATAGCTGATATTAAAAACTGGATGGCGAATAACTTCTTACTGTTAAATTCTGAAAAAACAGAGGTACTAATTATTGGACCTAAAACCTCCACAAGTAATGACCTAAAACACAGTCTAATACTAGATGGCTGCTCTGTAAATTCGTCATCATCAGTTAGGAACCTAGGCGTCCTATTCGATAGCAATCTCTCCTTTGAAAGCCACATTTCTAGCATATGCAAAACCGCATTTTTCCATCTTAAAAATATATCGAAATTACGACCTATGCTATCATTGTCAATTGCTGAAACATTAATTCATGCGTTCATGACCTCAAGGATAGATTATTGTAATGCTTTATTGGGTGGTTGTTCTGCACGCTTAATAAACAAACTCCAGCTGGTCCAAAATGCAGCAGCTAGAGTTCTTACTAGAACCAGAAAGTATGACCATATTAGCCCGGTTCTGTCAGCACTGCATTGGCTCCCTATAAAACATCGTATAGATTTTAAAATCTTGCTAATTACTTATAAAGCCCTCAATGGTTTAGCTCCTCAGTACTTGAACGAGCTCCTATCGTATTATAGTCCTTCACGTCCGCTGCGTTCTCAAAATTCTGGCAATTTGATAATACCTAGAATATCAAAATCAACTGCGGGCGGCAGATCATTTTCTTATCTAGCGCCTAAACTCTGGAACAATCTACCTAACACTGTTCGGGAGGCAGACACACTCTGTCAGTTTAAATCTAGATTAAAGACACATCTCTTTAACCTGGCTTACACATAAAATCATTAACACATTTCTATAATTCAAATCCGTTAAAGGATTGTTAGGCTGCATTAATTAGGTCAACCGGAACCGAAAACACCTTCCATAACACCTGATGCACTCGTTGCATCGTAAAAAGAATGGCATCTACGCTAATATTAGTCTGTTTCATTCTTATTCCGAGGTCACCGTAGCCACCAGACCCAGCCTGTATCCGGATCAGATGGTCACTCCAGTCCCCCGGATCCAGTCCGTACCCAGCTTAGATCATGGATCACCACCTGGAGATGACTTCAATAGCCGTGGATGTCAACCAGATGAGCTCCAAGGCGGACCATCAATAAAGACCTTGCCAACCTTGACGGCCATCGGCGCTACACCACAGGATCCTGATGAGTTCTCTACAATCAGACATTGGTACAAACTGTTGTTTGGTCTGGCCAGAGGAGAACTGGTCCCCCGCCTGAGCCTGGTTTCTCCCAAGGTTTTTTTTCTCCATTTCTGTCACCTGTGGAGTTTTGGTCCTTGCCGCTGTCGCCTCTGGCTTGCTAAGTTGGGGACACTTTCCAGCGATATCGTATACTATTTGAACTGAACTGGGTGATGATATCACTGAATTCATTGATGAAGTGCCTTTAACTTAAAATTGTTTACAATAATGCGTTACTTACACACTATTGTCCTGTTTAAATACTACTGACAGTGAGATGGTTAGTGTGATGGACAGTGTAATGGGCAGTGTAATGTCAGAGTGATGGACAGTGAGATGGGCAGTGTGATTTCAGTGTGATGGACAGTTTGATGGACAGTAAGATGGGCAGTGTAATGGACAGTGAGATGAGCAGTGTGATGGACAGTTTGATGGACAGTGTGATAGACAGTGAGATGGGCAGTGTGATGGACAGTTTGATGGACAGTGAGATGGGCAGTGTGATAGACAGTGTGATGGTCAGTGTGACATACAATAGTCAGTGTGATGGTCAGTGAGATGGAAAGTGAGATGATCAGTGAGATTTAAAGTGTGATGGACAGTTTGATGGACAGTATGATAGAAAGTTAGATGGACAGTGAGATGGTCAGTGTAATGTCAGAGTAATGGACAGTGAGATGAGCAGTGTGATGTTAGTGTGACAGACAGTGTGATGTACAGTGAGATGGGCAGTGTGATGGGCAGTAAGATGGGCAGTGTAATGGACAGTGAGCTGGGCAGTGTGATGGACAGTGAGATGGGCAGTAAGATGGACAGTTTGATGGACAGTAAGATGGGCAGTGTAATGGACAGTGAGATGGGCAGTGTGATGACAGTTTGATGGACAGTAAGATGGGCAGTGTAATGTCAGAGTAATGGACAGTGAGATGAGCAGTGTGATGTTAGTGTGACAGACAGTGTGATGTACAGTGAGATGGGCAGTGTGATGGACAGTGAGATGGGCAGTAAGATGGACAGTTTGATGGACAGTAAGATGGGCAGTGTAATGGACAGTGAGATGGGCAGTGTGATGACAGTTTGATGGACAGTGAGATGGGCAGTGTAATGTCAGAGTAATGTACAGTGAGATGGGCAGTGTGATGGACAGTGAGATGGGCAGTGTAATGTCAGAGTAATCGACAGTGAGATGAGCAGTGTGATGTTAGTGTGAAAGTGTGATGTACAGTGAGATGGGCAGTGTAATGGACAGTGAGATAGGCAGTTTGATGGACAGTGAGATGGGCAGTGTGATAGACAGTGTAATGGGCAGTGTGATGAACAGTATGATGGCTAGTGTGACAGTCAATAGTCAGTGTGATGGTCAATGAGATGGACAGTATGATAGAAAGTTAGATGGACAGTGAGATGTTAGTGAGATGGACAGTGTAATGGGCAGTGTGATGGACAGTTTGATGGACAGTGTAATGTCAGAGTGATGGACAGTGAGATGGGCAGTGTGATGGGCAGTGTGATTTCAGTGTGATGGACAGTGAGATGGACAGTGAGATGGACAGTGTAATGTTAGAGTGATAGACAGTCAGTGAGATGGAAAGTGTGATGGTCAGTGTGATGGATGGACAGTATGATAGAAAGTTAGATGGACATTGAGATGGTCAGTGAGATGGAAAGTGTGATGGGCAGTGTGATGGTCAGTGTGATGGACAGTATGATAGAAAGTTAGATGGACAGTGAGATGTTAGTGAGATGGACAATGTAATGGGCAGTGTGATGGACAGTTTGATGGACAGTGTAATGTCAGAGTGATGGACAGTGAGATGGGCAGTGTGATTTCAGTGTGATGGACAGTGAGATGGACAGTGTAATGTTAGAGTGATAGACAGTCAGTGAGATGGAAAGTGTGATGGTCAGTGTGATGGATGGACAGTATGATAGAAAGTTAGATGGACATTGAGATGGTCAGTGAGATGGAAAGTTAGATGGACAGTGTGATGGTCAGGGTGATGGATGGACAGTATGATAGAAAGTTAGATGGACAGTGTGGTGGACACTGAGATGGGCAGTGTAATGTCAGAGTGATGGACAGTGAGATGGGCAGTGTGATGGGCAGTGTGATTTCAGTGTGATGGACAGTGAGATGGACAGTGTGATGTTAGAGTGATAGACAGTCAGTGAGATGGAAAGTGTGATGGTCAGTGTGATGGATGGACAGTATGATAGAAAGTTAGTTGGACAGTGTGATGGTCAGTGTGATGGATGGACAGTATGATAGAAAGTTAGATGGACAGTGAGATGGGCAGTGTAATCGACAGTGTGATGTCAGAGTGATGGACAGTGTGATAGATAGTAAGATGGGAAGTGTGATGGACAGTGTGATGGACTGTCTGATGGACAGTGAGATAGGCAGTGTGATGTCAGTGTGATGGACAGTAAGATGGGCAGTGTGATAGACAGGGTAATGGACAGTGAGATGGGCAGTGTGATGGACATTTTGATGGACAGTGAGATAGGCAGTGTGATGTCAGAGTGATGGACAGTGAGTGATGGACAGTAAGATGGGCATTGTGATGGACAGTAAGATGGGCAGTGTGATGGACAGTAAGATGGGCAGTGTGATGGACAGTAAGATGGACAGTGTAATATATAGTAAGATGGGCAGTCTGATGGACAGTGAGATGGGCAGTGTGATGTGAGAGTGATGGACAGTAAGATGGGCAATGTGATGGAAAGTGAAATGGGGAGTGTGATGTCAGAGTGATGGACAGTGTGATGGATAGTAAGATGGGCAGTGTGATGGACAGTGAGATGGACAGTGTGATGTCAGAGTGATGGACAGTGAGATGAACAGTAAGATGGGCAGTGTAATGGGTAGTTTGATGTCAGTGTGATGACGGTATGATGGACAGTGTGATGGGCAATGTGATGTCAGTGTGATGGACAGTATGAATGACAGTAATGGGCAGTGTGATGTCAATGTGATGGGCAATATGGATGACAGTGTGATGGGCAGTGTGATGTCAGAGTGATGGGCAGTGAGATGGGCAGTGTGATGTCAATGTGATGGACAGTATGATGAAATAGTGTGATGGACAGTGTAATGGGCAGTGTGATGTCAATGTGATGGACAGTGTGTTTTCAGTGTGATAGACAGTATGAATGACAGTGTAATGTCAATGTGATGGACAGTGAGATGGGCAGTGTGATGTCAATGTGATGGACAGTATGGATGACAGTGTGATGGAGAGTGAGATGGGCAGTGTGATGTCAGAGTTATGGGCAGTGTAATAGACAGTAAGATGGGCAATGTGATGGACAGTGAAATGGGCAGTGAGATGGAGAGTGAGATGGGCAGTGTGATGGAAAGTGAGATGGGCAGTGCAATATCAGAGTGATGGACAGTGTGATGGACAGTGAGATGGGCAGTGCAATATCAGAGTGATGGACAGTGTGATGGACAGTGAGATGGGCAGTGTGATGTCAGAGTGATGGACAGTGAGATGAACAGTAAGATGGGTAGTGTGATGTTAGTGTGATGGACAGTGAGATGGGCAGTGTGATGTCAGAGTTATGGGCAGTGTAATAGACAGTAAGATGGGCAATATGATGGACAGTGAAATGGGCAGTGTGATGGACAGTGTGATGGGCAGTGAGATGGGCAGTGTGATGTCATTGTAATGACAGTAAGATGGGCAGTGTGATGTCAATGTGATGGACAGTGAGATGTCAGTGTGATGGACTGTGAGATCGGCAGTGTGATGTCAATGTGATGGACAGTGAGATGGGCAGTGTGATGCAATGTGATGGACAGTGAGAAGGGCAGTGTGATGCAATGTGATGGACAGTATGGATGTCATTGTGATGGACAGTGAGATGGGCAGTGTGAAGCAATGTGATGGACAGTATGGATGTCAGTGTGATGGACAGTGAGATGGGCAGTGTGATGGACAGCATGAATGACAGTGAGATAGGCAGTGTGATGGACAGTGAGATGGGCAGTGTGATGTCATTGTGATGGACAGCATGAATGACAGTGAGATAGGCAGTGTGATGTCAGTGTGATGGACAGCATGAACGACAGTAAGATAGGCAGTGTGATGTCAATGTGATGGACAGTAAGATGGGCAGTGTGATGTCAATGTGATGGACAGTGAGGTGGGCAGTGTGATGTCATTATGATGGGCAGTGTGATGTCAGTGTGATGGACAGCATGAACGACAGTGAGATAGGCAGTGTGATGTCAATGTGATGTACAGTGAGATGGGCAGTGTGATGTCAATGTGATGGACAGTAAGATGGGCAGTGTGATGGACAGTGAGATGGGCAGTGTGATGTCAGTGAGATGGGCAGTGTGATGTCAGTGTGATGAACAGTGAGATGGGCAGTGTGATGGACAGTGAGATGGGCAGTGTGATGGACAGTGAGATGGGCAGTGTGATGTCAATGTGATGGACAGTGAGATGGGCAGTGTGATGTCAATGTGATGGACAGTGAGATGGGCAGTGTGATCAAATGTGATGGACAGTAAGATGGGCAGTGTGATGTCAGTGTGATGGACAGTGAGATGGGCAGTGTGATGTCAGTGTGATGGACAGTGAGATGGGCAGTGTGATGGACAGTAAGATGGGCAGTGTGATGTCAGTGTGATGGACAGTGAGATGGGCAGTGTGATGTCAGTGTGATGGACAGTGAGATGGGCAGTGTGATGTCAGTGTGATGGACAGTAAGATGGGCAGTGTGATGTTAGTGTGATGGACAGTGAGATGGGCAGTGTGATGTCAGTGTGATGGACAGTGAGATGGGCAGTGTGATGTCAGTGTGATGGACAGTGAGATGGGCAGTGTGATGGACAGTAAGATGGGCAGTGTGATGTCAGTGTGATGGACAGTGAGATGGGCAGTGTGATGTCAGTGTGATGGACAGTAAGATGGGCAGTGTGATGTCAGTGTGATGGACAGTAAGATGGGCAGTGTGATGTCAATGTGATGGACAGTGAGATGGGCAGTGTGATGTCATTGTGATGGACAGTGAGATGGGCAGTGTGATGTCAATGTGATGGACAGTAAGATGGGCAGTGTGATGTCAATGTGATGGACAGTAAGATGGGCAGTGTGATGTCAGTGTGATGGACAGTGAGATGGGCAGTGTGATGGACAGTGAGATGGGCAGTGTGATGGACAGTGAGATGGGCAGTGTGATGGACAGTGAGATGGGCAGTGTGATGTCATTGTCATGGACAGCATGAATGACAGTGAGATAGGCAGTGTGATGGACAGTGTGATGAACAGTAAGATGGGCAGTGTGATGTCAGTGTGATGGACAGTGAGATGGGCAGTGTGATGTCATTGTGATGGACAGTGAGATGGGCAGTGTGATGTCATTGTGATGGACAGTAAGATGGGCAGTGTGATGTCAGTGTGATGGACAGTGAGATGGGCAGTGTGATGGACAGTGAGATGGGCAGTGTGATGGACAGTGAGATGGGCAGTGTGATGGACAGTGAGATGGGCAGTGTGATGTCATTGTCATGGACAGCATGAATGACAGTGAGATAGGCAGTGTGATGGACAGCATGAACGACAGTGAGATAGGCAGTGTGATGTCAATGTGATGGACAGTAAGATGGGCAGTGTGATGTCAATGTGATGGACAGTGAGATGGGCAGTGTGATGTCATTATGATGGTCAGTGTGATGGACAGCATGAACGACAGTGAGATAGGCAGTGTGATGTCAATGTGATGGACAGTGAGATGGGCAGTGTGATGTCAATGTGATGGACAGTAAGATGGGCAGTGTGATGTCAGTGTGATGGACAGTGAGATGGGCAGTGTGATGGACAGTGAGATGGGCAGTGTGATGTCAGTGAGATGGGCAGTGTGATGTCAGTGTGATGAACAGTGAGATGGGCAGTGTGATGTCAGTGAGATGGGCAGTGTGATGTCAGTGTGATGAACAGTGAGATGGGCAGTGTGATGGACAGTGAGATGGGCAGTGTGATGTCAATGTGATGGACAGTGAGATGGGCAGTGTGATGTCAATGTGATGGACAGTGAGATGGGCAGTGTGATCAAATGTGATGGACAGTAAGATGGGCAGTGTGATGTCAGTGTGATGGACAGTGAGATGGGCAGTGTGATGGACAGTAAGATGGGCAGTGTGATGTCAGTGTGATGGACAGTGAGATGGGCAGTGTGATGTCAGTGTGATGGACAGTAAGATGGGCAGTGTGATGTCAATGTGATGGACAGTGAGATGGGCAGTGTGATGTCATTGTGATGGACAGTGAGATGGGCAGTGTGATGTCAATGTGATGGACAGTAAGATGGGCAGTGTGATGTCAGTGTGATGGACAGTGTGATGGACGGTAAGATGGGCAGTGTGATGTCAGTGTGATGGACAGTGAGATGGGCAGTGTGATGGACAGTGAGATGGACAGTGTGATGTTAGAGTGATAGACAGTCAGTGAGATGGAAAGTGTGATGGTCAGTGTGATGGATGGACAGTATGATAGAAAGTTAGTTGGACAGTGTGATGGTCAGTGTGATGGATGGACAGTATGATAGAAAGTTAGATGGACAGTGAGATGGGCAGTGTAATCGACAGTGTGATGTCAGAGTGATGGACAGTGTGATAGATAGTAAGATGGGAAGTGTGATGGACAGTGTGATGGACTGTCTGATGGACAGTGAGATAGGCAGTGTGATGTCAGTGTGATGGACAGTAAGATGGGCAGTGTGATAGACAGGGTAATGGACAGTGAGATGGGCAGTGTGATGGACATTTTGATGGACAGTGAGATAGGCAGTGTGATGTCAGAGTGATGGACAGTGAGTGATGGACAGTAAGATGGGCATTGTGATGGACAGTAAGATGGGCAGTGTGATGGACAGTAAGATGGGCAGTGTGATGGACAGTAAGATGGACAGTGTAATATATAGTAAGATGGGCAGTCTGATGGACAGTGAGATGGGCAGTGTGATGTGAGAGTGATGGACAGTAAGATGGGCAATGTGATGGAAAGTGAAATGGGGAGTGTGATGTCAGAGTGATGGACAGTGTGATGGATAGTAAGATGGGCAGTGTGATGGACAGTGAGATGGACAGTGTGATGTCAGAGTGATGGACAGTGAGATGAACAGTAAGATGGGCAGTGTAATGGGTAGTTTGATGTCAGTGTGATGACGGTATGATGGACAGTGTGATGGGCAATGTGATGTCAGTGTGATGGACAGTATGAATGACAGTAATGGGCAGTGTGATGTCAATGTGATGGGCAATATGGATGACAGTGTGATGGGCAGTGTGATGTCAGAGTGATGGGCAGTGAGATGGGCAGTGTGATGTCAATGTGATGGACAGTATGATGAAATAGTGTGATGGACAGTGTAATGGGCAGTGTGATGTCAATGTGATGGACAGTGTGTTTTCAGTGTGATAGACAGTATGAATGACAGTGTAATGTCAATGTGATGGACAGTGAGATGGGCAGTGTGATGTCAATGTGATGGACAGTATGGATGACAGTGTGATGGAGAGTGAGATGGGCAGTGTGATGTCAGAGTTATGGGCAGTGTAATAGACAGTAAGATGGGCAATGTGATGGACAGTGAAATGGGCAGTGAGATGGAGAGTGAGATGGGCAGTGTGATGGAAAGTGAGATGGGCAGTGCAATATCAGAGTGATGGACAGTGTGATGGACAGTGAGATGGGCAGTGCAATATCAGAGTGATGGACAGTGTGATGGACAGTGAGATGGGCAGTGTGATGTCAGAGTGATGGACAGTGAGATGAACAGTAAGATGGGTAGTGTGATGTTAGTGTGATGGACAGTGAGATGGGCAGTGTGATGTCAGAGTTATGGGCAGTGTAATAGACAGTAAGATGGGCAATATGATGGACAGTGAAATGGGCAGTGTGATGGACAGTGTGATGGGCAGTGAGATGGGCAGTGTGATGTCATTGTAATGACAGTAAGATGGGCAGTGTGATGTCAATGTGATGGACAGTGAGATGTCAGTGTGATGGACTGTGAGATCGGCAGTGTGATGTCAATGTGATGGACAGTGAGATGGGCAGTGTGATGCAATGTGATGGACAGTGAGAAGGGCAGTGTGATGCAATGTGATGGACAGTATGGATGTCATTGTGATGGACAGTGAGATGGGCAGTGTGAAGCAATGTGATGGACAGTATGGATGTCAGTGTGATGGACAGTGAGATGGGCAGTGTGATGGACAGCATGAATGACAGTGAGATAGGCAGTGTGATGGACAGTGAGATGGGCAGTGTGATGTCATTGTGATGGACAGCATGAATGACAGTGAGATAGGCAGTGTGATGTCAGTGTGATGGACAGCATGAACGACAGTAAGATAGGCAGTGTGATGTCAATGTGATGGACAGTAAGATGGGCAGTGTGATGTCAATGTGATGGACAGTGAGATGGGCAGTGTGATGTCATTATGATGGGCAGTGTGATGTCAGTGTGATGGACAGCATGAACGACAGTGAGATAGGCAGTGTGATGTCAATGTGATGTACAGTGAGATGGGCAGTGTGATGTCAATGTGATGGACAGTAAGATGGGCAGTGTGATGGACAGTGAGATGGGCAGTGTGATGTCAGTGAGATGGGCAGTGTGATGTCAGTGTGATGAACAGTGAGATGGGCAGTGTGATGGACAGTGAGATGGGCAGTGTGATGGACAGTGAGATGGGCAGTGTGATGTCAATGTGATGGACAGTGAGATGGGCAGTGTGATGTCAATGTGATGGACAGTGAGATGGGCAGTGTGATCAAATGTGATGGACAGTAAGATGGGCAGTGTGATGTCAGTGTGATGGACAGTGAGATGGGCAGTGTGATGTCAGTGTGATGGACAGTGAGATGGGCAGTGTGATGGACAGTAAGATGGGCAGTGTGATGTCAGTGTGATGGACAGTGAGATGGGCAGTGTGATGTCAGTGTGATGGACAGTGAGATGGGCAGTGTGATGTCAGTGTGATGGACAGTAAGATGGGCAGTGTGATGTTAGTGTGATGGACAGTGAGATGGGCAGTGTGATGTCAGTGTGATGGACAGTGAGATGGGCAGTGTGATGTCAGTGTGATGGACAGTGAGATGGGCAGTGTGATGGACAGTAAGATGGGCAGTGTGATGTCAGTGTGATGGACAGTGAGATGGGCAGTGTGATGTCAGTGTGATGGACAGTAAGATGGGCAGTGTGATGTCAGTGTGATGGACAGTAAGATGGGCAGTGTGATGTCAATGTGATGGACAGTGAGATGGGCAGTGTGATGTCATTGTGATGGACAGTGAGATGGGCAGTGTGATGTCAATGTGATGGACAGTAAGATGGGCAGTGTGATGTCAATGTGATGGACAGTAAGATGGGCAGTGTGATGTCAGTGTGATGGACAGTGAGATGGGCAGTGTGATGGACAGTGAGATGGGCAGTGTGATGGACAGTGAGATGGGCAGTGTGATGGACAGTGAGATGGGCAGTGTGATGTCATTGTCATGGACAGCATGAATGACAGTGAGATAGGCAGTGTGATGGACAGTGTGATGAACAGTAAGATGGGCAGTGTGATGTCAGTGTGATGGACAGTGAGATGGGCAGTGTGATGTCATTGTGATGGACAGTGAGATGGGCAGTGTGATGTCATTGTGATGGACAGTAAGATGGGCAGTGTGATGTCAGTGTGATGGACAGTGAGATGGGCAGTGTGATGGACAGTGAGATGGGCAGTGTGATGGACAGTGAGATGGGCAGTGTGATGGACAGTGAGATGGGCAGTGTGATGTCATTGTCATGGACAGCATGAATGACAGTGAGATAGGCAGTGTGATGGACAGCATGAACGACAGTGAGATAGGCAGTGTGATGTCAATGTGATGGACAGTAAGATGGGCAGTGTGATGTCAATGTGATGGACAGTGAGATGGGCAGTGTGATGTCATTATGATGGTCAGTGTGATGGACAGCATGAACGACAGTGAGATAGGCAGTGTGATGTCAATGTGATGGACAGTGAGATGGGCAGTGTGATGTCAATGTGATGGACAGTAAGATGGGCAGTGTGATGTCAGTGTGATGGACAGTGAGATGGGCAGTGTGATGGACAGTGAGATGGGCAGTGTGATGTCAGTGAGATGGGCAGTGTGATGTCAGTGTGATGAACAGTGAGATGGGCAGTGTGATGTCAGTGAGATGGGCAGTGTGATGTCAGTGTGATGAACAGTGAGATGGGCAGTGTGATGGACAGTGAGATGGGCAGTGTGATGTCAATGTGATGGACAGTGAGATGGGCAGTGTGATGTCAATGTGATGGACAGTGAGATGGGCAGTGTGATCAAATGTGATGGACAGTAAGATGGGCAGTGTGATGTCAGTGTGATGGACAGTGAGATGGGCAGTGTGATGGACAGTAAGATGGGCAGTGTGATGTCAGTGTGATGGACAGTGAGATGGGCAGTGTGATGTCAGTGTGATGGACAGTAAGATGGGCAGTGTGATGTCAATGTGATGGACAGTGAGATGGGCAGTGTGATGTCATTGTGATGGACAGTGAGATGGGCAGTGTGATGTCAATGTGATGGACAGTAAGATGGGCAGTGTGATGTCAGTGTGATGGACAGTGTGATGGACGGTAAGATGGGCAGTGTGATGTCAGTGTGATGGACAGTGAGATGGGCAGTGTGATGGACAGTAAGATGGGCAGTGTGATGTCAGTGTGTTGGACAGTGAGATGGGCAGTGTGATGTCAGTGTGATGGACAGTAAGATGGGCAGTGTGATGTCAATGTGATGAACAGTGAGATGGGCAGTGTGATGTCAGTGTGATGGACAGTAAGATGGGCAGTGTGATGTCAATGTGATGGACAGTGAGATGGGCAGTGTGATGTCATTGTGATGGACAGTGAGATGGGCAGTGTGATGTCAATGTGATGGACAGTAAGATGGGCAGTGTGATGGACAGTGAGATGGACAGTGTGATGGACAGTAAGATGGGCAGTGTGATGTCAGTGTGATGGACAGTGAGATGAGCAGTGTGATGTCATTGTGATGGACAGTAAGATGGGCAGTGTGATGTCAGTGTGATGGACAGTGAGATGGGCAGTGTGATGTACAGTAAGATGGGCAGTGTGATGGACAGTAAGATGGGCAGTGTGATGTCAATGTGATGGACAGTGAGATGGGCAGTGTGATGTCAGTGTGATGGACAGTGAGATGGGCAGTGTGATGGACAGTGAGATGGGCAGTGTGATGTCAGTGTGATGGACAGTGAGATGGGCAGTGTGATGGACAGTAAGATGGGCAGTGTGATGTCAGTGTGATGGACAGTGAGATGGGCAGTGTGATGTCAGTGTGATGGACAGTGAGATGGGCAGTGTGATGGACAGTAAGATGGGCAGTGTGATGTCAGTGTGATGGACAGTGAGATGGGCAGTGTGATGGACAGTAAGATGGGCAGTGTGATGTCATTGTGATGGACAGTAAGATGGGCAGTGTGATGGACAGTAAGATGGGCAGTTTGATGTCAGTGTGATGGACAGTGAGATGGGCAGTGTGATGTCAATGTGATGGACAGTAAGATGGGCAGTGTGATGGACAGTAAGATGGGCAGTGTGATGTCAGTGTGATGGACAGTGAGATGGGCAGTGTGATGGACAGTGAGATGGGCAGTGTGATGGACAGTAAGATGGGCAGTGTGATGTCAATGTGATGGACAGTGAGATGGGCAGTGTGATGGACAGTAAGATGGGCAGTGTGATGTCATTGTGATGGACAGTAAGATGGGCAGTGTGATGGACAGTGAGATGGGCAGTGTGATGTCAATGTGATGGACAGTGAGATGGGCAGTGTGATGGACAGTAAGATGGGCAGTGTGATGTCATTGTGATGGACAGTGAGATGGGCAGTGTGATGGACAGTAAGATGGGCAGTGTGATGTCATTGTGATGGACAGTAAGATGGGCAGTGTGATGGACAGTAAGATGGGCAGTGTGATGTCAGTGTGATGGACAGTGAGATGGGCAGTGTGATGGACAGTGAGATGGGCAGTGTGATGGACAGTGAGATGGGCAGTGTGATGTCAGTGTGATGGACAGTGAGATGGGCAGTGTGATGGACAGTGAGATGGGCAGTGTGATGTCAGTGTGATGGACAGTGAGATGGGCAGTGTGATGGACAGTGAGATGGGCAGTGTGATGTCAATGTGATGGACAGTGAGATGGGCAGTGTGATGTCAATGTGATGGACAGTGAGATGGGCAGTGTGATCAAATGTGATGGACAGTAAGATGGGCAGTGTGATGTCAGTGTGATGGACAGTGAGATGGGCAGTGTGATGGACAGTAAGATGGGCAGTGTGATGTCAGTGTGATGGACAGTGAGATGGGCAGTGTGATGTCAGTGTGATGGACAGTAAGATGGGCAGTGTGATGTCAATGTGATGGACAGTGAGATGGGCAGTGTGATGTCATTGTGATGGACAGTGAGATGGGCAGTGTGATGTCAATGTGATGGACAGTAAGATGGGCAGTGTGATGTCAGTGAGATGGGCAGTGTGATGGACAGTAAGATGGGCAGTGTGATGTCAGTGTGTTGGACAGTGAGATGGGCAGTGTGATGTCAGTGTGATGGACAGTAAGATGGGCAGTGTGATGTCAATGTGATGAACAGTGAGATGGGCAGTGTGATGTCAGTGTGATGGACAGTAAGATGGGCAGTGTGATGTCAATGTGATGGACAGTGAGATGGGCAGTGTGATGTCATTGTGATGGACAGTGAGATGGGCAGTGTGATGTCAATGTGATGGACAGTAAGATGGGCAGTGTGATGTCATTATGATGGTCAGTGTGATGGACAGCATGAACGACAGTGAGATAGGCAGTGTGATGTCAATGTGATGGACAGTGAGATGGGCAGTGTGATGTCAATGTGATGGACAGTGAGATGGGCAGTGTGATGTCAATGTGATGGACAGTAAGATGGGCAGTGTGATGTCAGTGTGATGGACAGTGAGATGGGCAGTGTGATGGACAGTAAGATGGGCAGTGTGATGTCAGTGTGATGGACAGTGAGATGGGCAGTGTGATGTACAGTGAGATGGGCAGTGTGATGGACAGTAAGATGGGCAGTGTGATGTCAATGTGATGGACAGTGAGATGGGCAGTGTGATGTCAGTGTGATGGACAGTGAGATGGGCAGTGTGATGGACAGTGAGATGGGCAGTGTGATGTCAGTGTGATGGACAGTGAGATGGGCAGTGTGATGGACAGTAAGATGGGCAGTGTGATGTCAGTGTGATGGACAGTGAGATGGGCAGTGTGATGTCAGTGTGATGGACAGTGAGATGGGCAGTGTGATGGACAGTAAGATGGGCAGTGTGATGTCAGTGTGATGGACAGTGAGATGGGCAGTGTGATGGACAGTAAGATGGGCAGTGTGATGTCATTGTGATGGACAGTAAGATGGGCAGTGTGATGGACAGTAAGATGGGCAGTTTGATGTCAGTGTGATGGACAGTGAGATGGGCAGTGTGATGTCAATGTGATGGACAGTAAGATGGGCAGTGTGATGGACAGTAAGATGGGCAGTGTGATGTCAGTGTGATGGACAGTGAGATGGGCAGTGTGATGGACAGTGAGATGGGCAGTGTGATGGACAGTAAGATGGGCAGTGTGATGTCAATGTGATGGACAGTGAGATGGGCAGTGTGATGGACAGTAAGATGGGCAGTGTGATGTCATTGTGATGGACAGTAAGATGGGCAGTGTGATGGACAGTGAGATGGGCAGTGTGATGTCAATGTGATGGACAGTGAGATGGGCAGTGTGATGGACAGTAAGATGGGCAGTGTGATGTCATTGTGATGGACAGTGAGATGGGCAGTGTGATGGACAGTAAGATGGGCAGTGTGATGTCATTGTGATGGACAGTAAGATGGGCAGTGTGATGGACAGTAAGATGGGCAGTGTGATGTCAGTGTGATGGACAGTGAGATGGGCAGTGTGATGGACAGTGAGATGGGCAGTGTGATGGACAGTGAGATGGGCAGTGTGATGTCAGTGTGATGGACAGTGAGATGGGCAGTGTGATGGACAGTGAGATGGGCAGTGTGATGTCAGTGTGATGGACAGTGAGATGGACAGTAAGATGGGCAGTGTGATGGGCAGTGTGATGTCAGTGTGATGGACAGTGAGATGGGCAGTGTGATGGACAGTAAGATGGGCAGTGTGATGTCAGTGTGATGGACAGTGAGATGGGCAGTGTGATGGACAGTAAGATGGGCAGTGTGATGTCATTGTGATGGACAGTAAGATGGGCAGTGTGATGTCATTGTGATGGACAGTGAGATGGGCAGTGTGATGGACAGTAAGATGGGCAGTGTGGTGTCATTGTGATGGACAGTAAGATGGGCAGTGTGATGGACAGTAAGATGGGCAGTGTGATGTCAGTGTGATGGACAGTGAGATGGGCAGTGTGATGGACAGAGAGATGGGCAGTGTGATGACAGTAAGATGGGCAGTGTGATGTCAATGTGATGGACAGTGAGATGGGCAGTGTGATGGACAGTGAGATGGGCAGTGTGATGTCAGTGAGATGGGCAGTGTGATGTCAGTGTGATGAACAGTGAGATGGGCAGTGTGATGTCAATGTGATGGACAGTGAGATGGGCAGTGTGATGGACAGTAAGATGGGCAGTGTGATGGACAGTAAGATGGACAGTGTGATGTCATTGTGATGGACAGTAAGATGGGCAGTGTGATGTCAGTGTGATGGACAGTGAGATGGGCAGTGTGATGGACAGTGAGATGGGCAGTGTGATGTCAGTGTGATGGACAGTGAGATGGGCAGTGTGATGGACAGTGAGATGTCAGTGTGATGGACAGTGAGATGGGCAGTGTGATGTCAGTGTGATGGACAGTGAGATGGGCAGTGTGATGGACAGTGAGATGTCAGTGTGATGGACAGTGAGATGTCAGTGTGATGGACAGTGAGATGGGCAGTGTGATGGACAGTGAGATGGGCAGTGTGATGTCAGTGTGATGGACAGTGAGGTGGGCAGTGTGATGGACAGTGAGATGTCAGTGTGATGTCAGTGAGATGGGCAGTGTGATGTCAGTGTGATGAACAGTGAGATGGGCAGTGTGATGTCAATGTGATGGACAGTGAAATGGGCAGTGTGATGGACAGTAAGATGGGCAGTGTGATGTCAGTGTGATGGACAGTGAGATGGGCAGTGTGATGGACAGTAAGATGGGCAGTGTGATGTCATTGTGATGGACAGTAAGATGGACAGTGTGATGTCATTGTGATGGACAGTAAGATGGGCAGTGTGATGTCAGTGTGATGGACAGTGAGATGGGCAGTGTGATGGACAGTAAGATGGGCAGTGTGATGGACAGTGAGATGTCAGTGTGATGGACAGTGAGATGGGCAGTGTTATGTCAGTGTGATGGACAGTGAGATGGGCAGTGTGATGTCAGTGTGATGGACAGTGAGATGGGCAGTGTGATGGACAGTGAGATGTGAGTGTGATGGACAGTGAGATGGGCAGTGTGATGAACAGTGTGATGGACAGTGTGATGTCAGTGTGATGGACAGTGTGATGGACAGTGTGATGTCAGTGTGATGGACAGTGAGATGGGCAGTGTGATGGACAGTAAGATGGGCAGTGTGATGTCAGTGTGATGGACAGTGAGATGGGCAGTGTGATGGACAGTAAGATGGGCAGTGTGATGTCATTGTGATGGACAGTAAGATGGGCAGTGTGATGGACAGTAAGATGGGCAGTTTGATGTCAGTGTGATGGACAGTGAGATGGGCAGTGTGATGTCAATGTGATGGACAGTAAGATGGGCAGTGTGATGGACAGTAAGATGGGCAGTGTGATGTCAGTGTGATGGACAGTGAGATGGGCAGTGTGATGGACAGTGAGATGGGCAGTGTGATGGACAGTAAGATGGGCAGTGTGATGTCAATGTGATGGACAGTGAGATGGGCAGTGTGATGGACAGTAAGATGGGCAGTGTGATGTCATTGTGATGGACAGTAAGATGGGCAGTGTGATGGACAGTGAGATGGGCAGTGTGATGTCAATGTGATGGACAGTGAGATGGGCAGTGTGATGGACAGTAAGATGGGCAGTGTGATGTCATTGTGATGGACAGTGAGATGGGCAGTGTGATGGACAGTAAGATGGGCAGTGTGATGTCATTGTGATGGACAGTAAGATGGGCAGTGTGATGGACAGTAAGATGGGCAGTGTGATGTCAGTGTGATGGACAGTGAGATGGGCAGTGAGATGGACAGTGAGATGGGCAGTGTGATGGACAGTGAGATGGGCAGTGTGATGTCAGTGTGATGGACAGTGAGATGGGCAGTGTGATGGACAGTGAGATGGGCAGTGTGATGTCAGTGTGATGGACAGTGAGATGGGCAGTGTGATGGACAGTAAGATGGGCAGTGTGATGTCAGTGTGATGGACAGTGAGATGGGCAGTGTGATGGACAGTAAGATGGGCAGTGTGATGTCAGTGTGATGGACAGTGAGATGGGCAGTGTGATGGACAGTAAGATGGGCAGTGTGATGTCATTGTGATGGACAGTAAGATGGGCAGTGTGATGTCATTGTGATGGACAGTGAGATGGGCAGTGTGATGGACAGTAAGATGGGCAGTGTGGTGTCATTGTGATGGACAGTAAGATGGGCAGTGTGATGGACAGTAAGATGGGCAGTGTGATGTCAGTGTGATGGACAGTGAGATGGGCAGTGTGATGGACAGTGAGATGGGCAGTGTGATGGACAGTAAGATGGGCAGTGTGATGTCAATGTGATGGACAGTGAGATGGGCAGTGTGATGGACAGTGAGATGGGCAGTGTGATGTCAGTGAGATGGGCAGTGTGATGTCAGTGTGATGAACAGTGAGATGGGCAGTGTGATGTCAATGTGATGGACAGTGAGATGGGCAGTGTGATGGACAGTGAGATGGGCAGTGTGATGGACAGTAAGATGGGCAGTGTGATGTCAGTGTGATGGACAGTGAGATGGGCAGTGTGATGGACAGTGAGATGGGCAGTGTGATGGACAGTAAGATGGGCAGTGTGATGTCAGTGTGATGGACAGTGAGATGGGCAGTGTGATGGACAGTGAGATGGGCAGTGTGACGGACAGTAAGATGGGCAGTGTGATGTCAGTGTGATGGACAGTAAGATGGACAGTGTGATGTCATTGTGATGGACAGTAAGATGGGCAGTGTGATGTCAGTGTGATGGACAGTGAGATGGGCAGTGTGATGGACAGTGAGATGGGCAGTGTGATGTCAGTGTGATGGACAGTGAGATGGGCAGTGTGATGGACAGTGAGATGTCAGTGTGATGGACAGTGAGATGGGCAGTGTGATGTCAGTGTGATGGACAGTGAGATGGGCAGTGTGATGGACAGTGAGATGTCAGTGTGATGGACAGTGAGATGTCAGTGTGATGGACAGTGAGATGGGCAGTGTGATGGACAGTAAGATGGGCAGTGTGATGTCAGTGTGATGGACAGTGAGGTGGGCAGTGTGATGGACAGTGAGATGTCAGTGTGATGTCAGTGAGATGGGCAGTGTGATGTCAGTGTGATGAACAGTGAGATGGGCAGTGTGATGTCAATGTGATGGACAGTGAAATGGGCAGTGTGATGGACAGTAAGATGGGCAGTTAGATGTCAGTGTGATGGACAGTGAGATGGGCAGTGTGATGGACAGTAAGATGGGCAGTGTGATGTCATTGTGATGGACAGTAAGATGGACAGTGTGATGTCATTGTGATGGACAGTAAGATGGGCAGTGTGATGTCAGTGTGATGGACAGTGAGATGGGCAGTGTGATGGACAGTAAGATGGGCAGTGTGATGGACAGTGAGATGTCAGTGTGATGGACAGTGAGATGGGCAGTGTTATGTCAGTGTGATGGACAGTGAGATGGGCAGTGTGATGTCAGTGTGATGGACAGTGAGATGGGCAGTGTGATGGACAGTGAGATGTGAGTGTGATGGACAGTGAGATGGGCAGTGTGATGAACAGTGAGATGGGCAGTGTGATGAACAGTGTGATGGACAGTGTGATGTCAGTGTGATGAACAGTGTGATGGACAGTGTGATGGACAGTGTGATGTCAGTGTGATGGACAGTGAGATGGGCAGTGAGATGGGCAGTGTGATGGACAGTGAGATGTCAGTGTGATGGACAGTAAGATGGGCAGTGTGATGAACAGTGTGATGTCAGTGTGATGGACAGTGAGATGGGCAGTGTGATGTCAGTGTGATGGACAGTGAGATGGGCAGTGTGATATCAGTGTGATGGACAGTGAGATGGGCAGTGTGATGTCAATGTGATGGACAGTGAGATGGGCAGTGAATGCTGTGACTCAGACTGTCACAGAAAGCACAACAGCAGCAAATATTCAGCTAGTTGTTCAGATGAGCCATCAGCCTCCTTGTTTGCAGCTAAATCTAATTCTTTCACACGTCTTACAATTTGATTTTCCAGTAAAACATTTGTCATTTCATGAGTTTTAGTTTGCTCTTTTCTATTGCTTCTGTTCTATTAATAGGATCCACCACTCAAATATCACACATAAGATGGACGGGAAAAAAGGAAGAATCGGCACCTGTGCCTTTGCTGTTACAGCCACTGAAGTTGATGAAATAATCGCAGAAACGACAAATGCATTTGAAATGAATGCAAAGAACAACATTTCTACAGAGGAGATAAAAATAATGAAACAATTTATTATGTCTCTCTGGCACGACATTAAGACTACTCACTGTACATACACGTTTTTCTTAGCATCTTATCACTCTTTCTTTTTTTATGCTGTTAGAGAAAATCAAATGCATTTATCAACCTGGAAAATTTAAATATATAAGATGCCCTATTAAAAGTAATGACAAGCATCCCGTAAAACTGTCCCAAACATTCTATGAGCTACTAATTCAGATAACACTTTTAAAATTTCACAGTTGTTTTGCTTGGCTTTTCCTCTGGAACCTATCCTGTTTTATTCTTTGTACTGCTAATATTTCCTAATCAATTTTATTGCTCAAAAGGGAGAGCAACGACATGTGTTACAAAATATTTCCATATATTTCTGTATTATTTGTCATTTGTTCAACTTGATCTGGTATAATGATGCAGGAGCTTGATTTTTTCAATCAACGCATGAAGCAGAATAATCTAATAATCATTTAAACGGTTTACTGTCAAAACGATTAACATCCACGTAAACACAAACAGTCATTCAGAGACATTTTCACTAAACTACGTCGGAAACCCACAAACAGATTGTGAAAGTATTTATTACTATATTTCTTTCAGGGGCATGTTTTCATTTTTTCATTCATAATGAGCAACTTTTACATTCTAATAATATTTTATTTGCATATTCCATGGGGAAAATATCAAACCAGTTTCAAGCAACAGAAGATCTTTTTTTTATTTAGTGAGTAAATCATTTTTAGACAGAATTATCCACTAAAATGAAATAGTCTCTGTGTGACTTGAATAAACAAACTGAAAATATGTGAATGGGTGATTTTTGCCAAAACACAGTAAAAACTAATATGTGGTAACAAATATGAATTATCATTATTAAGAACTATATTGTTGTTAATATTATTTGGAAGTTGCAGTCATAATCCATTTAAATCAAAATTGTGCTCTGTCAGTCTGAATAGGTTTTATGTGATGAGGAAAAAAACAAAAACAAAACAAAACATAAACAGATTCAAGTTTGCATTTAAATAGTTACAGTTAACATATTTTACTATTCATATTAAATGTTCATGACCTACTAATCAGTTTAAATAAAAGGTCTTTTAACATACTGTGATCTTAATTCACACTCATTATCAAAAGTAACAATTGTTCTGAAGAAACAATAGCACTTACACCCCTCAACCAATCAATCAATAAGAAACACAAATGAAACCAGCAAAGTATATTTTAGTCTGTCGAAATGTTCTGAACTATTTAACTATATCAAACATCCGGAAGGAAAAAGTCAGTTGTCCTTTCTTGTACGAGATCAAGAGCGCCTGTTTGGATGGATGTGAAAGATCACGATCATGCCTATTGACATTCATGTAAAATCAAGTTTTGAAGACATATTTTAAAACCATATGTTCTCTTTTTGTTTCTTTCTGGATGTGAATGTCAGTCAGCAGACAGAACAATCATTCCTCACAGACACACACAAAGAACACTCACCGAATGTGAAGAAACAGCCGCAGGTGTCATCAGAAGTGCTTGGGTTCATCTGATCAGTGTCAAAGCCTCAGCCTCAGTCGAGATGCGAGAGAGATAGATAGATAGAGAGAGAGAGAGAGAGAGAGAGAGAGAGAGAGAGAGAGAGAGAGAGAGAGAGAGAGAGACACGAGTGAAATCCTCTCCTGCACTTGATGCTGCGCCACTCATCAAGACTGAGCGAGAGGATGCGGAGTCTCTGTCTGTCTGTCTGTGTGTGTGTGTGTGTGTGTGTGTGTGTGTGTGTGTGTGTGTGTGTGTGTGTGTGTGTGTGTGTGTGTGTGTGTGTGTGTGTGTGTGTCTCCCTCTCTTGCTCTCTTTCTCTTTGTGTGTGTGTCTCTCTCGCTCATGCTGACAGTGTGGTGAGATATACTTTTCTCTGTTTTACACAACAAACAAAAGTGTCCCGCCTTTTGTAGGTTTTACAGATCACTAGCATGATTCATAAGTTAGTCTTTTTAAAGTGTCGCTCGGCTGTATACATCCTGCTTTGAAATACACTGTATCTTTCAGAAGGTTAGTTCTTTTTGCCTTTGCAATCTCCTGATAGATGAAATACACATCTGTCATGAAAAAAAATGTAATATCTATAATAAGACTATGTTTTGATTTATCCAATTGATAAATTCACATAAAATCACATACTTACTATAAACGATTCAAAACCTATTCATAATGGCATACACAATGATTGATTATAATAGTAATCAAACATGTGGGTGTATATAATTAATAAATTGGCACAATATCTGATTATAAGTGGCAGCTATTGGAATGATCTAGGCCTGCATTTATCAAGCCTCTGAGAATTACTCTCAAGAACACTGCTAAGAATTCTAAGAATTGACTTAAGAGTAAAAAAAAATGTGCCTCAAAACTACGCTTAAAAGTTAGTAAGGCAGCATCTCAGTCATAATTTAAGTGAAGTGTAGGGCTAAATCTTAAGTGTCAGTCTTAGAGATGATTCAACAACACTTTGCTGTGCCACAAACGGGATTGTGGATGACGTCGTAGGCATGGACCAATCACTGTATAGATTTCCTTATTTGAAACAAATCTTAAATGTAAATGTAATGTTCGTTTCGTTTGTGTTGGGTTTGTATACAGCGCGCAAGGTATTTGCGAGCCTCTGGGCTCTCAGGGCCGGATTCGGGGACTGAAGCCCTCTCTGGGCTGCACTCGATAACGGGAGCCTTCTTTGGGCCAAACTCAGAAACAGGACTGACAGGGAGCTCAGACGAAGGCGGGAAGAGAAGGAGCAGGTCAACATACAGTGGGTATGGAAAGTATTCAGACCCCATTAAATGTTTCACTCTTTGTTATATTGCAGCATTTTTTTTTTCCTCATTAATGTACACACAGCACTCCATATTGACAGAAAAACACAGAATTGTTGACATTTTTGCAGATTTATTAAAAAAGGAAAACTGAAATATCACATGGTCCTAAGTATTCAGACCCTTTGCTGTGACACTCATATATTTAACTCAGGTGCTGTCCATTTCTTCTGATCATCCTTGAGATGGTTCTACACCTTCATTTGAGTCCAGCTGTGTTTGATTATAATGATTGGACTTGATTAGGAAAGCCACATACCTGTCTATATGAGACCTTACAGCTCACAGTGCATGTCAGAGCAAATGAGAATCATGAGGTCAAAGGAACTGCCTGAAGAGCTCAGAGACAGAATTGTGGCAAGGCACAGATCTGGACAAGGTTACAAAAAAAATTCTACTGCACTTAAGGTTCCTAAGAGCACAGTCGGGGGACAAGAGCCTTGGTGAGAGAGGTAAAAAAGAACCCAAAGATCACTGTGCCTGAGCTCCAAAGATGAAGTCTGGAGATGGGAGAAAGTTGTAGAAAGTCAATCATCACTGCAGCCCTCCACCAGGCGGGGCTTTATGGCAGAGTGGCCCGACGGAAGCCTCTCCTCAGTGCAAGACACATGAAAGCACACATGGAGTTTGCTAAAAAACACCTGAAGGACTCCAAGATGGAGAGAAATAAGATTCTCTGGTCTGATGAGACCAAGATAGAACTTTTTCCCCTGGTTTCACAGACAAGGCTTAAGCCTAGTACTAGACTAAAATGTAAGTCTGAGCTGTTTGAACTGAAAGAAAATTGCACTGACTGATCTAAAAATATATCAGTGCCTTTGTTTTGTCTCAAGATGCAAAACAGTAATGTTTTTTTCTAAGCATGTTTATAAAAATGACTTCAATATCCTAATTGAACTATCTGCTAATCCTGGCTTAGTCTAAGCCCTGTCTGTGAAACCAGGTCTTAGGCCTTAATTCTAAACGGTATGTGTGGAGAAAACCAGGCACTGCTCATCACCTGTACAATACAGTCCCAACAGTGAAGCGTGGTGGTGGCAGCATCATGCTGTGGGGGTGTTTTTCAGCTGCAGGGACAGGACGACTGCTTGCAATCGAGGGAAAGATGAATGCGGCCAAGTACAGGGATATCCTGGACGAAAACCTTCTCCAGAGTGCTCAGGACTTCAGACTGGGCCGAAGGTTTACCTTCCAACAAGACAATGACCCTAAGCACACAGCTAAAAGAACGAAGGAGTGGCTTCACAACAACTCCGTGACTGTTCTTGAATGGCCCAGCCAGAGCCCTGACTTAACCCCCTGGGGTCCAAACACGCGTATACGCGTTTTGTGGCAGTTTCCCAAAAGGAACTTCAATTACTCTGTCATTTCTGATTGTACAGATAAAAGCAGTACATCAATCGAATCTGTAAAGGGTCTACTTTTATTTGTATATACTCACAAAACCAAAAAAATATTGTGATTTTACAAAATAAAGAAAACAAAAAGGGTGTGCTGTCTGCCGCGTTGATCTCCGTGATCTTCATTCAGAAACGCGTCATTAAAATAGACTATAACTCAGCCAATACACAACACAGAGACATGAGCAATATGTCTAGAGAAAGCTTGATATCTATACTTTCAAATAAAGTAATGTTTATTGAAATCAAATATTCTGTGATAAAGTAATCCGTATGAAACCAACACGATGTCCAGTCTCTCTTGTCTGCTTCATTAGTTTTAATTAGATCACGCCCAAGAGCGATTCGATCTTTTCATATTCAAATCGTCCACGTGAGGGCGCCGCGCCAAAAGTAGACGCCCACATCACAGTAAACAAAGGAGAAAGCAGTTTCTTTTCTTTCAAGTTAGTTCTTTCTGGAAGAAGACGGGCTGTCAGGAATAAAACTTACTTCAGAAGATGAACATTAAATGAGACATGGCGTGAACCAGCAGATGAGATATTTACACAAGTAAGTTTTTTTCTTTTATATTTGTAAGTTGTTACTGTGACAGAATGTGCACACATTTTACCAGTTAAGACTTTTTGCCAACTGTATTTCCTGACTACAGCAAGTGAAACATTATAAAGTATGTTTCATTTCACTGCATCTAAATGTCTCATGATGACAGGATGTTTCAACTTTGGTCGAAAAACGCGCTGGCGCATTTGAGGCACGCTTTTGTAATAATGCCGAAAAGAATGTAGAATTCTCCGTCAGTTTTGATCGTACAAATACAACCAATACATCATTTGAAACTGTAGAGGGTATATTTTTATTTGTATACACTGTGCTTTTATGAAAATAAGAAAACAGTCAGGGCACGCGCTCTGCCTTCACTGTCTCTGTTATATCTTTTCACAGACACATAAATGAAACTAACTTGCATGAAACCTAAATCTAAGTGATTACGTGCCTCACAGACATAATGCATTTACTTGTAGAAAGCTTGAAATGTTTACTTTTACATAAACCAATTCAAATAAAAAACTACTATTCTCTTTTTAAGTAATCTGTATGAAAGGTAGAAGATGTATGGTTTCTCCTGTATCACTTCATTACAAACCTTACACCTGTATTTATCTCACACTGTTTTATTTGCACCTAACTGTTATACGCCTATGCTATACACTACCAGTCAAAGGTACTTTTTTAAAGAAAAATAATTATCTAATTTTGTGAAATAGGTTTACTATGTAAAAAAAACTGCTCACTCAAAAAAAAAAAAAACTTTTAATAATAAAAAGTTTGGCTGGTAGTGTATGTGTTTTCTCCATGTTAGCTCTGTCTTTGTCAGATCATTGTGTTGCTCACATCTACTTGTTTTCTTTGCAGTTTCTGCTGTTCCCCGTTTTCCTGTGTTCAAGTTTCCTGCAAGTGATTTGGATAGTGCACCCTCGACATCTTGACTTCTGTGTTTATTACTTTTGTTCCTAATAAAAAGTTTAACTGCACTTACAAGTGAAAGACAAGTTATTTTGTGTGATAGTTAAATATATTCAAAATACGCTTCAAACTAAATATATATTTATTTTGTCCTTTCATTTTTCCTTTATTCTTTCTGTTGTTTCCTCTCAGTCAACATCCGACTGAATGGCTCATTATGCGGCTCATTATGCAGGTCTTTGTCTTCTCAGGTGTAAATCACAGCATTATTCATGATCATTCACGCCTCCTCGCATACAGCCATTCTAAACAAAAAGTGTCTTCAAAAATGTAAATCTATATACTGTTTTGTGAAAACAAGTGAACTAGATGATTTTCACATCGTTTGGTAGAAAAAAACCAAGCCTACCACATCCAATTCTCGAAAGTCCCGAGAATAAATATTCTGTATGTGTTAGATGACCTTATTTCAGTGACTTCAAAAATTTAGTTTTTCAAAATGCACGCATAAACATTGTTTTCTCAAAAACTTAAAAGTGTACATTCATGTTGCTTACATATTTTTGTAGTCCAATTTGTGCTAAATACAATGTGTTTAGATTTAGGATATCAATATGTTTTTAACATACTGAAAAAAGCACAAATGTCAAGGCATGTCAAAACTTCTTCAGGGCCCCAAAACACCCTTGGGCCCCAGAGGGTTAAACCCAATTGAGCATCCCTGGAGAGACCTAAAAATGGCTGTCCACCAACGTTTACCATCCAACCTGACAGAACTGGAGAGGATCTGCAAGGAGGAATGGCAGAGGATCCCCAAATCCAGGTGTGAAAAACTCGTTGCATCTTTCCCAAAAAGACTCATGGCTGTATTTGATCAAAAGGGTGCTTCTACTAAATACTGAGAAAAGGGTCTGAATACTTAGGACCATGTGATATTTCTGTTTTTCTTTTTTAATAAATCTGCAAAAATGTCAACAATTCTGTGTTTTTCTGTCAATATGGGGTGCTGTGTGTACATTAATGAGGAAAAAAATGAACTTAAATGATTTCAGCAAATAGCTGCAGTATAACAGAGTGAAACATTTTAGGGGGATCTGAATACTTTCCGTACCCACTGTACATGTCCCCGATCCAGAACAGTACTCAAGAACATACTCTAGGAGGGGCAGGTCTTTACGGGCTAGGGAGGTGAACATAGCGGCGAGGGGATCCATGGGGAAAAATAAGCAATAAACAAAATGGGGGGAAACACGCAGTTATGTTTTTTTTTTTTTGTTGTTGTTGGTCTGGTGTTAAGTCACGGTTCTACTGTGTCAGAGGCGTAGGAAATACGCATCACAGTCTTTAATCTTCCAAACAAGGGATAACACAGGGCAGCCAGGAGACACAAGCAGCAAATATTATGGACAACACTGGACAGTGGGGCAGACACACTATAAGTACAAACGTAAACGAGGATAATTAACAAGACACACCAGAACCAAATGACACAATAGAACATGAGGGAGAAACTAGGTCACATACAGCAAATGGGGACAGAAAACACCACAAAACAGATCCAGGGGTGTACATGGCTGTACACACCAAAACGAAAAGGTGTCGTTTAAAAAAAAATAGTGGTTTCAGGCTTCCAAAACACGCATACACCTGGACGAAATACAGATACAATACAAAATGTTTACGTATACAGCTAAACGTGTCTCTGTGTAGACGGGGCCTAAAAGTCAATGAAAATGAAAATTAAACTGAAACAATAACAGAATGTGACAATAGTAACCAGTTTTCTTTTTTCTTTTTTTTTTCTTTTGTACTGAAACCATGGTTAATTTTCTTAAGGGTTTCAAAAGGGAGTGTGTTTTAGCTCTGTCACCTTCTTTTGTCTTATATCTTAAGTTCACTGCCTGATTTACTGTAAGGTCCTACAAATATAAAAGGGTTATTCAGTCTAAGATTAGGGTGAATGTTAGGGATGTTACTGAACACACTGAAGAGGTTTCACGTGGGGTAGATTATGCTTTACATATTAGTTCATCAAGTGAGCATTAATTTCATATTTTAAAGCACGTTAATGGCTACCAAATGCTTTTTATAGTCTTCTTTTAGTTCAAATGTCAATTTTTTTAATAAATATCACACTAGTGGTTTTACATTTCTAACATCCAGACGTTTTGACCTCCTTGCTGGATAGGCTTGTATTTCTTTCTGTCTGGAGAGATAAATCTTTCCCACTGTGCACTGCCAGATCTGTTTTTGATCTGATTTAATTAATTTTTAAGATATACAGTCATGAACAAAATTGTTGGCACCCTTGGTAAATATGGGCAAAGAAGGCTGTAAAAATAAATCTGCATTGTTTCTCCTTTAGCTCTTTTAGTCAAAAATTCTGCAAAATTCAAACATTTCATTAAAGTTAAACAATTTAAAGTGAGGTGGAATATAACTTTATGAAAAAATTTTTTCTCAAATACACCCTGGCCACAATTATTGGCACCCTTAGAAATTCTTATGAGTAAATTATCTCCTAAATATATTTCCATTGAAATTTACAATTTCTTAGCACACCAAGGTTACTGGAAACATGATGTTGTCCAGTCATGATGTCTTGGTGCACAGATGAATAAATATTAGTGACACAAAGCCCAAACCAACCTAATCAACCAAAGAAACCAAAGAATATACTTCTGATGTACTGCAAAAGATTGTTGATCTTTACACAATACAAAGTGGCTTAAATACAAAGAAAATATTTAAAACATTAAATATTCTTATTTCCAACATCATGCAGGGTAATAATTTTTTATGGACTGGAGATGTTAAAAATCAGCTTAAAACATGATGTGTGTCAATATTGTCTTAATGTGCAGCAAAGAGAGTAATTGAAGTGGCCAAATACTCTTCAAAGATCTCAGATGGAAAATTGCAGAAATCAGTTGAATTTTATTGTCAGAAAAAATATAAAAAATAAAGGAAAACTGCACCTCCATCACAACAAGTCATTTCAGACACTATTCAAGAAATAAATCATCTGCTCTCATGCTAAAACAAACTCCACCATATTAATTTACCATACTGGAACTTCAGCCAGGACTGGCTTTTATTGCCATATGAAATGAGAATTTTTTTTTTGGAGCTAGAACACATTAAAGGTTTGGTGCACACAGGGATCAAAAAAAGTGCCCCATGTCCACATTTAAATATATCACCAGATGTTCTTTTTTGTGGATCTAATTTTACACCAAAGGTCCTAGACATCTTGTTCAGATACATGCCATCATGTTTTATATCAAATACCAACAGATAAAAAAGGTAAAACTGACTTGCTCAGTTAGAAATATTATAATGGGTTAGGGTTAGATCTTCCATCACCACATTGATTCAAAATCAACACAAAAACTGGTCACTGAACACAAAATCAAGATTCTGACATAACCATCCCAATTCCCTGACCTGAATCCTATGGAAAATGAGTGGGATAAACTGAAGAACATTTGAAGGATCTGGAGAAATTCTGTATGGGGGAATAGTCTAAAATCACTTGCCATATATTCTCAAACCTCATCAGGCATGAAGGGGGAAAAATCAGAGCTGTTTTTCATGCAAATGGAAGTTGCAGAAAGTTTTGAATACAAGGGTGCCAACAATTATGGCCAGGGTGTATTAGAGAAAACTGTTTATTTCATAATATTATATTCCCCCCACTTATTTTTATTTTTTTATTTTTAATGAAATGTTTTAATTTTGCAGATTTTTTGACTAAAGATCAACAGGAGAAACAACGCAGATTTATTTTTTTACAGCCTTCTTTGCCCATATTTACCAAGGGTGCCAACAATTTTGTCCATGACTGTATTTGTGTGTACATTTTCCTTTGTTCAATGTGTGATTCATAGAATGAACGTACGTACAGAAAGCGCACGTACGCGTCTCTTTCAGATGTGGAATCTGAAATGAATTTTAACTTGTGCACATCTGTATGGTTTCATCTCTCTGCCTTGTAAACGACTCTAAATGAATGTCATTAATATATAAAAGATCACCATCATCAACTGAATCCTTTAATTTATAACAGCAAGCTGAAAGAACAGCTTCAAAAACCTGCAGTACTCCAACAAAAAAAAAGTGTGTATATCAGCTCGGACCAAGGTTATTCTAGTTTTGCTTTTTAAAATTTGTTTTATTTTAATATAGTTTTCAAATTTGCAATAAAATTTAGTTTCATCTTTATTAGTTTCATTAACAATTTTGTTAGTTTCAGTTTTAGTTTTAGTTTTTTAGAGATCAAATAGAGATCACAGTTTCCCCGCAATTCTAAACTAAGCAAAATAATGTGAGACAAAATATCAATTGCTGCAGTCTATTTAGAAGTGTTTAATTCATTTGAATTAATTGTTAAACAGTTAATACATATATTTAAAATATAATATATTTAAAACACCAACATAAATTTATGAAAAAGTGGTTTGAATGAACCTATTAATGTGCACATAATTCATTGTTAGTGAGTTTCCTCAAAGGTGTTGTTTTGGTTGGCTCTGCATTTGTGTGAAGAATGTGAATGAGTCCAATTATGCATTTGTAACATTTGTTTTACAGTTTCTGTGAAAGACGTTCTAGAAGAGTGTATGTGCAGTTTGAACTCTAGGTCACATCCAGAGAATTTCTCATTAAAGAACCACAACCAAACCCTAGTGAATTAGCAAACTACAGGCACATCTCAAATCTTCTGTTTATGTCTAAAATATTAGAAAAAAGCTCTGTCTGCTCAAATAGGAATTTCAGACCCATCATAGCACAGAGACTGCACTTGCTAAAATTATTAATGAGCAGCTGACCAAGGCTTTAGTTTTATTCAATCACAGTTCTGAGTTTGATGCCATAGATCATAACATACTCATATACAGACTACAAAATGCCTTTAGTATCCAGGCATTATTATTCAGGCATTAAGGCTACCTGTCTGTCGATTACCATTCTGTTTGTGTAAATGAGGAAGCATCTAAGATTACAGTATTAATGTATGTAGTGCCGCAAGGATCTGTATTAGGCCCTCTGCTGTTTTCATTAAACATGCTGCCTTCTGGAAATATTATTAGGAAATATGGGATTCGTTTCCACTGTTACGCCAATTACATTTCTCAGACCAGATGCAATTTCTGAATGATCCAAGTTAACAGAGTGTTAAAGAAATGAAAGACTGGTTGATCAGTAATTTTCTTCTTATGAATTCTGATAAAACAGAGATGTTATTCAATGGACCAAAATCTTGTACAGCTGTTGGAACATAATTTGCATTTAGAAGGATATACTGTTACTTCTTTCTTTACAGTCAAAGAGTGGGGTGTTATATTAGACAGCAACTTTGAAACATTGCTAGGGTATACAGAACATGTTATCTGTTCCTTATGCATAAAAGCTAGTTAATGTATTCATGAGCTCTAGACTGGACTACTGTAATGCATCACAAGGTGGTTGTCTTGCATTCTCAATAAACAAGTTACAGTTAGTTCAAAATGCAGCTTTTAGAGTTTTTGCCAGATCAAGAAAATATGTTAATTTAACCCCAATTTCATCATCTTTACATTGGCAACCTATTATGTTTTGCATATATATTTTGCATAGGTTAAATTTGTCTTCAGTCATTCAAGTGCATGACAGCTTATATATTTTTCTACATTTGTTGCTCTTAGCAATAGTTTACTACAACAAATGCTGATTATATTTAAGTGGGTATACAAAATACTTAACATTCCACACACAAATCACAATGACGTTGTTTTGTATCCAGTATTGATTTGCTAACAATTGTATGTTTGACAACTTATATTCCTCATAAATGGACGCTGCTGTGATTTAGGTTAAAATGCATAAATGCTCAGTACACATCAAACAATCTGTAATAATAGACAAAGCAATAGTGACCACATAATAAGGACAGTTACTCACACTTGAATCAGAATCAGAAAGAGCTTTATTGCCAAGAATGCTTGCGCATACAAGGAATTTGTTTCAGTGTTATTAGCTTCCAGTACACAGAGACAACGCATAGACATTAAAAATAAGAGAATAAAAAATACACATATGTAAACATTAATAGACAAAATAATAATAATAATAATAATAATAATAATAATAATAATAATAATAATAATAATAATAATTTGTAAAAAAAAATAAATTGACAAATAAATAGGTGGTATGTACAGTTGTGCTATAGATGATAGAATGGAATGCAGGGATGTGTTAGGGTGGAGGTGGCAGCAATAGATATCAGAATATTCCACACATTTTTATTGCACAATGGGAGGAACATTTTAACTGTTCATAAGGTGGATTGCCTGGGGGGAAAAACTGTTCATGCGTCTGGTAGTCCTGATATTTGGGGCTCTGTAGCGCCGGCCGGATGGTAAGAGTTCAAAGAGGGGATGGCTTGGATGTGAGGGGTCCAGAGAGATTTTCTGAGCTCTTTTCCTCATTCTGGATGTATACAGTTCTTGAAAGGTGGGCAGGGGAGCACCAAAAATTCTCTCGGCAGTCCGAACCGTTCTCTGCAATCTTCTGATGTCTGATTTTGTAGCTGAGCCAAACCAGACAGTTATTGATGTGCACAGAACAGACTCTATAAAGGCTGAGTAGAACTGTCTCAGCAACTCCTGTGGTAGGTTGAACTTCTTCAGCTGGCGAAGGAAGTACAACCTTTGTTAGGCCTTTTTACAATGTCAATGTGAATGTCCCACTTCAGGTCCTGGGAGATGAAAGATCCCAGGAACTTGAATGTCTCCACTGTAGCCACAGTGCTGTCCATGATGGTGAGTGTGGAAAGTGCAGGGGGGTTCCTCCTGAAGTCCACTATCATCTCTACAGTTTTGAGCTTGTTCAGCTCCAGGTTGTTGTGACCGCACCAGACAGCCAGCTCTTTTAACTCCTGTCTGTAGGCAGACTCGTCACCATCCTGAGTAAGGCCGATAAGCGTGGTGTTGTCTGCAAACTTCAGGAGCTTGATAGAGGGGTCTTTAGAGGTGCAGTCGTTGATGTAGAGGGAGAAGAGCAGTGGGGAGAGAACACAACCTTGAGGGGCATTGGTGTTGGTGGTGCGGCTGCTTGACATGAATTTCCCCAGTCTCACCAGCTGTTGCCTATCTGTCAGAAAGCTGGTGATCCATTGACAGATAGGGCTAGGAACAGAAAGTTGGTTTAGTTTGGTGTGGAGGAGTGAAGGAATGATGGTGTTGAAGGCCGAACTGAAGTCCACAAACAGGATCCTCACATAAGTCCCTGGTCTGTCCAGATGCTGCAGGATGAAGTGCAAGCCAATGTTCACTGCATCATCCACGGACCTGTTCGCTCGATAAGCAAACTGCAGGGGGTCCAGTAAGGGTCCGGTGATGTCCTTCAGATAAGCCATAACCAGTTTTTCAAACAACTTCATGACGCCACAGGTCTGTAGTCGTTAAGTCCTGTTATCTTGGATTTCTTTGGAACAGGGATAATTATTTGAGTGCTTTAGGCAGACAGGGACTTCACACAGCTCCAGAGACCTATTGAAGATCTGTGAAAAGATGGGGGCCAGCTCGTCAGCGCAGGTTTTCAGACAGGCTGGTGTCACACCGTCGGGGCCTGGTGCCTTTGTTCTTCCTGAAGACCTGGCGCACCTCATCTTCGCTGATTAGAAGTGAAGGAGGGGGGGAGAGGAGGGTTGCTGGAGGTGGTAATGGTTGTGTGAAGAGATCGTCAGAGCGAGTTGGGGGGGTTTCGAATTTACAATAAAACTCATTCAGGTCTTCAGCAAGTTGTTGATTCACCTCAGTGCTTGGGGGTGGTTTCCTGTAGTTTGTGATGGTTTTCAGGCCTTTCCACACTGAACTTGGATCATTCGAAGGGAACTGATCGTCTAACCTTTTTGCATAGGTCCTTTTAGCCACTCTAATCTCTTTATTCAGTGTGTTCCTGGTCTGATTGTACAAGACTCTATCCTCTTTTCTGTAGGCATTCTCTTTGGCCTGACAAAGATGTCTGAGTTTTTCTGTAAACCATGGCTTGTCATTGTTGTATGTTAAATAAGTTCTGGTAGGAATGCACATATCCTTACAGAAACTGATATATGAAGTAACAGTCTCTGTGAGCTCGTCCAGATCGGTGGCAGCAACTTCAAAAACACTCCAATCAGTCAAATAGAAACAGGATTGTAAGACCTGTTCTGTTTCGTTGGTCCATCTCCTCACAGTCTTAACTACAGGTTTAGCAGATTTAAGTTTTTGCCTGTAGGTTGGTATAAGATGGACCAAACAGTGATCAGAGAGTCCCAAAGCTGCCCGTGGGAAAGAGTGATATGCTTCTTTAATTGTGGAGTAACAGTGGTCCAATATATTACTGTCTCTGGTGGGACATGTAACATGCTGTCTGTAATTTGGCAGTTCACGTGAGAGATTTGCTTTATTAAAATCCCCAAGAATGATTAAAACAGAGTCCGGGTGTTGTTGTTCTGTCTCTGTGATCTGATCAGCGAGTTTCTGCAACGCCAGGCTTACGTGCGCTTGTGGTGGAATGTACACGCTCACGAGAATGAACGACCAAAACTCTTGTGGCGAATAGAACGGCTTACAGTTAATGAAAAGCGCTTCAGGATCAGAACAGCACATTTTCTTTAACACTGTTACATCTGTACACCACCTCTCATTGATGTAAAAGCACGTCCCGCCGCCGCGTTGATTCTGCGTCGCGGTCTCCTCTGAACAGCTGATATCCCGGTAGATGAATCGTGCTGTCCGGTATAGCCACGTTCAGTCAGGATTCCGTGAAACACAGAGCAGCAGAATGTGAGAAATCCTTATTTGTCCGGGAGAGCAGAAGGAGTTTGTCCGTTTTGTTGGGTAGAGAGTGGAGATTCACCAGATGAATGCCAGGTCTAAATCCACACTGACGAAGCTTCACGAGTGCGTCGGTGCATTTTTCCCTCCTGCGTTTCCTGAAGCATCTGATCAGCGCTGCCACTCCGCCAACTACGATGTTCAGCAAAACCGAATAATTAAAAACCAGTAGGAAATTTATTGGTGTGGAAGCAGGCAATGATCTTCTTCTGTGGAGGCAGTGTGTGTGCAGCCCAGGGTCAAAACACAGACAGAGCAAAACTAGGAAACTCAGAGCACAAGTAAACTATAAAAACATACGAACAATAAGCACCAGTAAAGTCCAGGCAAAGGATTAGGGGAAATGAAGTCTTTGATGGAGTGGTAGAAGTCTGGGATAGAGCTCATGCTCAGCTTAAGATTGTGACAATAGAATGTTTTTAGACGAACAAGAAAGATCTGAATTCTGAAACTTACAGATGTTTTCATAGCATGATGACCTCTTATATGTCAAAAAAGTTCATGACCCCTATTAAAATCATTATGTACTCCACTGTATAAATACAGTATGCATTTAAAAAAAGGGGGGGGGGGGGGGGTCTTATTGGTACAGTGGTAAACTAGATTTCATTTTTATTTTATTTTATTTAAAGGTTGCTGTCCCCTGATCTAGCTCCTGCATACTTAACCAGTCTTCCATACTACAAATCATTACACTCTTAAAATCACAAAAAACTTTTATCTTTTTAAAGATATCAAAGGCCACTAAAGGAAGTAGAATGTAAAAAAAGAGGGAAAAAGGGAAAGAAAAGAAAACTTTGTAACACTAAAACATGCATTTTCTGTGAAGGTGCTGAGAAACAATATGTATTGTGAAAAGCGCTATAAAACTAAAGCTGAATTAAACTGAACTGAATTGAATATGCATTAGCATGTGTCTCATGGGAAAACGTGCTGCCGTGCTTCAGTGCTCAGGCTGAAAAAGACACACGTTTATTGCCTGTCACACGCAAACATAAACATACAGTGTGTCTCTCATGCTGGTGATCTGATAAAGGCTGCATGGCTTTTTCAGCCAGGCTGAAAATTAGATGTTAGCGTAGTGTGCTAATGACAGAGGAAAAAGTCAAAATGTTCAACAGCCAGCAAATGAAACATCTTTTACCAGTCCAATCAGTATTCTGACACTCAGTGTGTGAATTTTAGACCTTGATCAGCATTCATTACTACCACTGATTACAACTGGGCTTTTACAGAGGACTGGAAATCAATTTGTTTCAGAAATAATTATTTAGTGAATTGCATTAATTCCCTTTAAATTAGAGTATGCATTGACTTCCAAGAAAGATAATGCTTTCTTTTGCCCTAGAAAACTGTTGCACATACATTATAAATCAAACGGCAACATTACAAGCTGCAGTACACTAGCTAGGGAAGACCAGAGAACTAAATACAAAAGTGTGGCTTTGAAAGCATGCAGTGATGATGGAATAACTCTGACACAGAGAAGTGCAGAACAATGATATTATATCACATTTCAACATATAACGTCATGTGAAAGTCAAGATGCAAGCCAGACATGAATAGCATTTGTTAACACTGTAACAGTCTCAGCCTGTTACAAGGCATACTATCATTTCTGGAGGCTATGTTTATCCTCAACACTAGGGGTCTCTAGTTGCACTTAACGTTAAGTATAAAAAAGGGAAAAGGCAGAAGAAGAATCAGATGAGAAAGAATGGGAGATGGTTTATAGCATTCGAAGAGTTGTCGGTAAATGTAGAGTACAGGAAGAAACTATAGTCTCAAGGCTTAGATTTGGTCATACTGCTCTTAATAGCAGTTTGAATAGAATGGAGAGACATGAGACTGGAAAGTGTGAATATAGTAGTCAGGAGGAAAATGTAGAACATGTTATAAATGTCCAAGATACAACAAAGAAATCTGGCCCATGAGATCCACTTTCCTGCATAGTTTAGCTCTAACCCTAATCAAACACACCTGAGCATGCTAATCAGTGTCTTTAGGGTCATTAGATAATCACAGGTAGGTGAGTTTGATCAGGGTTGGAACTAAACTCTGCAGTTCCTTGGCCTTCCAGGGCAAGATTTGAGGAACCCCCATTTAAAGGACACTGGTTTATATAATAGAATATAGTGATCCTGACCCACACTCCTAATCAGGTGACGGTAATACACCTAAAAGTTGTATGCCATCCGCCAATAAAACATCAAGAAGAAGAATCAGATGGTTTTAACCTTTGTAAAGTTTACAGGACTGGAGCAGAGGATATAGTGGTGATTCTGCCCATGTCAGAGATTGAGGAGCCCATTGTGGAAGCTGGAGGAGCCAAACACACAGCACCAGATGAAGCATGGGCTCTTATCCTCTGGGATGGGTGGGGCATTACTTACAAAACAAAAAGAAAACAATACAGATACATCACCCATGTAGGTTGTACAGTAGTTGGCAGCAACACTTCTAAAGAGTGAACAATAAGAAGAAGATCCAGTTTGATTTGCCTCATGCTGTCTGCTGCTCTCACTTAAAAAAAAATTAGTTTGAGAAATGTTTTGTTTGCTGCTCGAATGTAAGTGTTTATTTATTTCATGTTTTCCTTTTTGTACATTTTTAATTTAGTCTTAGATCTGTTCTTTGTAAATAAATTGTTGGTTTATGTTGGGTAATTAGAAGTCTGTTTGAATTATGTTGTTCATTCATGCATGAGAGCGTGATTTTTTTTTCTTCTTCTTTGTGGAGGATTTTTTTTATGTTATGCTTACTCCTGGATTATAGCTGTATTCATGCTGTGTCATAATTATCATAATTCCGACGTGACAACATGACATATTACTCAGAGCTGAATTATGCATTTCTATGGCAACATTATCAACGCTAAAGCCTTGTAAGCTCAGAATGTTCTGTGAGTTACGACTTGGGTCATGTGACGACTGTACCACCTGACCGCCACCAGATTCATTTAGGCACTATCTCTGGGTCCGAGAACATCGGCAGCTCTGGGTGGAACGTCATATGATTTCATCTTGGAATTACGTAATTACGACAAGATGTGAAGGCAGCATGTTCCAGAGGGTTTATTTTGTTGATTACCTTTGGATACAGTGCCATTGGCCAAAGGACTGTAGGGGAAGGAACTTTTCTATAAGAAGGACATCTGTACAACATCATTCAAACAAGACTGATCTCATCCTTAGGGGCCAGTTGTTCAAAAGTAATCTAATGGGATTTTGGAAATCTTGAAAATGGGTTGTTCAAAAGATAAAAAAGATACTGAATTCAGATTATATTGCAAAATCCAATCTTTGTTTTTATCTGGATTACATCCTCAATTTGCGCTATTCAAAATGTTTTAGTAAGATTGGGATACTTTTGATCCAAAAAAAAAAAATCCAGCAGAAGTTTGGATTTCAGGAACAAAAATGTTGTACAACATTTTAACATGTAATATATCCCCAAACAGCTGTCAGTATTAAACAAAAATATTATTTTAAATTTAAAGTTTATTTAAATTTACTCATTGTAAACTACATTGGCACGATCATTAGAGATGGACCTAGCAGTCAGAAGTAGTTATTTGTGTAAATACAATGCAAAACAAATGCAATTTTTTTTTCATCACCATGTCCCATTAGAGCAGGGGTGCCCAACCTTATTGCTGGAGATCTACCTGCCTGCAGACTTTAGTTCCAGCCCTGCTCCAACACAGCTGCCTGTAATTATCAAGTGCTACCTAATAGATTAAATAGCTGGTTCAGGTTTGTTTGATTAGGGTTGAAACTGAACTTTGTAGGAGGGTAGATCTCCAGGAACAGGGTTGAGCACCCCTGCTGTAGAGGCTCTGTAGAGCACTAGAAATCCAGAGTTGGACATCTGAGAAAGTGCATATCTGGATCAGTGTGATACAAAAACTGGCACACAAGTAAGATGGGCTACCTGTTTCTGGAAAGTAAAACATGGGATTTCAAATCTAGATCATTCTGATCCAGAATAAACTTTTTGAACAACTGGCACCGGTAAACTGGCATTTGATGTCTCATATTATATCATTCTCCAGAAACCTCTTGTGATATACTACGGTTGTTATTTTGGATTTTTTGCTTTGTTGGTGATATTGTTATGTATTTATGTAATATAATTTATAGATGAATATATTTTTGAAAAGAGTTTTTTGGCTGTTTTTCATTATTCATTGTTTACACTATATCCATCACTTGGTGTTTTGCAGAAGTAAATCACCGCTGTTATATTCTTTGTAACTCATCAGTTCTTGTCACGATGTGCGGGGGAGACGAGGAGCCAGGAGAACAAACGCAGGAGAAGTAAATCCAATAAACACTATTTATTTACAAAACTATAAACAAAACAAACAGGGAACAAAACCATTACAAAACAAAACCCGAGGAGCAGAACAAACACCATGAGACGTTATCGACTGACATTGAAACTGAGGAAACAAACAACTTAAATAGGAGTGGCAGGGGGTGTAGCAAATTACAGACAAGTGAACAAAATCAAAGCTAATAGGGACAAACCAAATAACACAGAGTAACAGGGGAAGACAAAGGGAAAAACCAACTGAAGTTCAAGTGAGGGGGGAAACACTAGGAAACACTGAACAGAACAGGCACAATCCTGACAGTTCTAGGCAGCCAAGACAATTATAACATCAGGCAGAGATGCAATGCAAGCACAGCTATTTATAGCTGTTGATGAAAATATCCATTATATACATTTAGTCAATATTCAGTTATTTGAATCAGTTTTATTCCTTTATTTAACTTTATTTGACAAAAATATTATTTCAGTACAAAGTGCAAATATGAATATTTAAACAACTGTTAGATAAAATATTATTAGTAAACTATTGTAATCTTGTCGTGGGAAGAGTTCATATTCACAACATGAGTTTTACATTCTGACCAGCTCGTTACTTAGTTTAAACTCATTGGTTTGTGTAACTATAAAAAAAAAAATTAAAACCAAAACCAGTAACCAAACAGATGTAAAAGACAGCATGTGTGTCACTCTGAGTGCTGATACACGTCGAAAACTAATTCACACGAGGGAACTTTACATCAGCCTGTAATGAAGAGTGTGTTCTTTTCAACCTGGAGGGTTTGTTTGAGTGTTTTCTCTTGCACCAAAGCTCCAGTGGGGACTGGTGAGTGTATGTGATTAAAAACACTTAAATCCTATCCATTTCCCAACTTTAAGCTGCATTGAAATTAAATGCCAGATACAGCTTCTAACTGAATTTAATAATTATTCTAAATTAATCAATTAAATAAAATAAAAAAACATCAAAGATGATGCATATGATTAAAATAGCCCTGGAAATCTATTTATGTCGCAATGATTTCTACCTCTCTCGATTTAAGCTTAATCACCTCCAACTAGTTATTTATACTGAAAACATTTTAGTTCATTTAATTTGTCATTTGGTGTAAATACTGGCTCTATATGGAAAAATGTATTTCTGTTACTGATGTGAACTAATCATTGCACATAATATAAAGAAAATGAAGAATGAGCTTTGGGAATCAGCTGTCCACGACACACCTAAACCAGAACAGAAATGCACTTAGTTAACTGCAAAATACTGTCTAATTGTTATCAACAAAATCACAGAAATCCATAAATCCTCTCTCTCAGATTGTACTCTTTTTGTACAATTAAGCCAATTTCAGTCAAATCCATCTAAGATCATCATTGGTGTCCCACAGGGATCAGTTCTGGGCCCTTTAATATTTATGATCTGTCTGAGGTTAAAGCCTGATTTGCAAGCAATTTTCTTAAACTGAATAGCAGTAAAACAGAAGTTCTTCTCATAGGTACAACATTTTTTTTGCAAAGCTTACTACCAGATACGTAACATTGTTTTGTCCAGCCCTCTCAATTTATTCTTTAGCCACGTTATGTATTGATTATTTTATGGTCTTCCTCACAAGCTTATACACAAACTACAGTCTAGAACTCAGCTGCACAAATCATCTCCAGAACTCCTTTGGTGGAACATATTTCTCCTGTCCTTCAACAACCGCACTGACTTAATAAAATGCATTATAATTATTAATTCTTAATACCAGATGAACTAACAGTTTGTGAAAGCCTGTCCTGTCAGTTGTGTAGCAGCTCTGCATATCCCTCTAAAGAATCACCGTGTGATTCAACAACAGCTGAATTCGATTTTTAACAACATGCCTAAATAATTATCTTGCAAGAAAATACAGCTCACTGAATCCTTAAGAACATTAGGACTTTCTAACATTTTTGATCAAGGTAGAGCGGGGCACAAACAAACGCGGGGTTAATTGTAACACACGTGGTTTAAATATTTCCACACATGCTAGCATAACCAAATTTACGGTATTTACTAGTTGCCATAGCAACACTATACAGAGAAAAAAGTGCGGCAAAATTCAAAAGCCTTTTGAAGATATCACTGAATATTTATTTGACCATAGTAAGAACATCTCTGGCTGAAGTAAATTTTATCTCAGTTTTTAGTATTCATTTAAATTGAGACAAATCTGCTATTATTTTAATCTCTAATCAGTTATTTATCAATTTATTAATGCTTTGCAAACCAGCAGAAGAAACTAACCTGTATTATATTCCAGTTGTGCAGATGGGGAACATTGAAACACTGTGTGACAATATGCCCCGCTGTTATTAAACTATGCTATTCTATGACATTAGTGATGTTATTTACACTACTTACTTTTAGGAATTTTAATGAGAAACCACAAGAAACAGGTGAATAAAGACTGACAATCAATGTTTAATGTACAGAAATTAATATTTAAAGAAATGTAAAGCATTTTGTCTGGTTTATGTGTGTGGGGTTTTATGAGAGCTGTGTGTGGAGGGAGAGGAGTGCTTTTGTCTAAATGTGTTTCATCTATTTGCCTACATTGTTTAGAACAACTGTACAGCTGTGTTTTGAGATCAAGGTCGTCCCACGCATTGTTGCACTGTGTTCATTGTCAAATTCAAAAATTAGATTAAAAAAAGGCATTATTTAATTTGAAAAAGTTAGTAATTTTTTTTTTTTTTTTTTTTTGACAAAATATTTTGGTTTGTCGGGTATATATATTTTTCATTTGACCAGATAACATTTTAAGCTGTCATATGGTGATGTTACAACGTGCCCCTCAGATGGGCTTGTTGTCACGTTTCACTTCCTTTCTTTTGAGGTAAATAACGAAAAACGTATACACTGTATGTAATTATGAAAAATTACAAAGTGACATATTTGTACTAGACAAATGTGAAAATAATGAGGATAAAAGATTATACTCTGAACTCCACGTGGATTTACACAAACTGAGAAATTCAAAAAGTGTTAGTTTGTGCCCATCGCTCCCCTACAGTTAATAACACTGAGTTTAATTATCATTGCAAGGTGATTCTCATTAGATTCTCATTTCTGTTATACAGTATTAACTCTATCACAATAACACAACAGCATAAATTCGAAGCAGTCCAACAACCACTAGTACAGTATGAATATGTACAGAGTGAATCATCTACATGAAGTGCAGAGGTCACCCCATTTTAACTAGAACCACCTCGGCAGCGAATTAAAAGTTTCCATATCGAAAACTTCTCTGATATAATTGGTCATCAACTGCTCGTCTCTGTTAGTCTTATAAAAGTATTTCATCATTAAACTAAAAGCAGTATCCAGAGGTTGAGCTTTGGAACAGCAAACAAACTTCAGCAACTCGTTTGCAAAGCTGGGTTAAGCTGATGTAAAACAGATGCATCTTCAGGGGCTCGGAAACGAACGCTTCCCACCTTCTGACAGGAGACTGACAGCTATTTAAATGCAGGCTGTCATTAACAACCACGAGCCTCCACGACACCTGCTTTAATCACGGAAACAAAGGCGCAGCGAGTGGCCGGTCGTCAGGCTGATATTCAGATGATGAGGAGGAGCAGCGCCGCATAACAACAACATCAAAAGAGTCGCTCACTCCTGAGGAGGGCAGAGCTCCGCCCGCGAGACGCCCGCTAATCACCCGCTAACGGCCACGCGGGGTTAAGAGAACACGCCATCGTGCACAAAGAGACACACAGAAAGGTTTAGTCCAGGGTCTCTTCACTGTAACTGCTAAAATGCATTCATTCGTCACTTATCAATATGATGCATATGAATTTATTTTGATAAAATTTTTATTTCATGTATGATAGTCTAATATTTTTAGGTTGTCACATATTAATGAGGTTTGCATATATTAATTCACACACACCTCTCTCCCTCTCAGACTGCGGCTGGTGAAAGCGTAACTCTAACCTATCAACAAACTAACCAAAACTATCAGAAAATGACAGACAGGTTTGTTTTTCTTTGGGACGGATGAATGCTGAAGCCCTGCTCTTTGAAGTAATGGTTGAAAATAATTGTGTTGGGTTAATTTAATTCATTTAAGTAAACTGAACAAACACTAAATGCTACTTGAAACGTGTTCTTTCAAAATGAAAACATTCAGTTGAACCAAAGCATAACTGTTTCAAGTTACAGTTTTCAATACATAGTTCACTTTTGCAAAACTCTTCACACAATTCTCCTAACCGACTTTCAGTTTGGCAAAGCAGTTCATTTCACATTCAAAATGCACTACAACTACCAAAACACTTTATTCAGGTCTCAAATAAACTCATTCTTCCAGACCACTAGCAAAGCTTGACAGCCGACAAACACACTTTGTCACCCACAAAACAATGAGCTAAAAAACACTAACAACATGTAGCATTACACAGTGTTTTCTTGTGTAAAACAAGGACACATCTCTGTTTATTACTGCAATATATGTTACTGGAATGAATCAGACATGATGCAGAATTCCTCAATATTTTATGTCGTTTATTTATTTTTATTTTTTGCACTAACCTACTATAGAGCTTTGCCCACTGATCCTACCAGTAGATTTCAAAAGGAAATAGAACTATTCCTCCAGCAAGCTCACTCCTCTTCTCTTATCTCTGAACGAGAATTCCAATATTTGTTCAGTCGTACCCCAACTAGACCAGCTTTCTATATTTTGCCTAAGGTTCATAAAAATCTATCTAATCCACCAGGTCGCCCAATTGTTGCAGGAAATAATAGTCTTACTGAACCCCTTTCTAATTTTGTAGACTTCATTCTCAGACCTTTGGTTACTTTGCTCCCAAGTTATCTCAAGGACACATCTGATTTTCTTAAATGTCTGTCTCAGATTGGTCATCTAGGTCAGGGTTTTTTGCTTGCTACTATGGATGTAACCTCTTTATATACTAACATTCCTCACACTGATGGTTTGACTGCCTTGAAGTATTTTCTTGATCTCCGGACTAATGATGATGGTCTACCTACTAAATTCATTGTAGATATGTCTGAATTAGTGCTCACTAAAAACTATTTCTTGTTTGAACATCAATATTACCTTCAGATCAGTGGCACAGCTATGGGTGCCACTATGGCCCCTGACTATGCCAATTTATATCTTGGTGTTTTGGAAGAACAGTATGTGTTCAATAACAATCCTTTTTTGGAGAAGATAATATTGTTCAAGAGATACATTGACGACTGTTTTGTGATTTTTCATGGCTCATTATCTGAATTTGAACTGTTTGTCTTATACATGAATTGTTTAAGACCTTCTATTAAGTACACCTATACAGCGAGTGCCACTAGTGTGAACTTTTTAGACACCTGTATTTCTGTGATTGGTGGACATATTGTTTCTTCTTAATATAGGAAAGACACAGAGAAAAATAGCTTACTTCATGCCACAAGTGCTCACCCAACATCTCTGAAACGTGGTCTGCCTTTCAGTCAGTTCACCAGATTGCATCGTATCTGCTCTGACAAAAATGACTTTGAGGTAAAAGCAAGACTTCTATACAGAGATTTTAACTCTAGGGGATATCCCAACCGTTGGCTTGACACAAAGTACGTGCCTCTGGTACACATTCGTCTAATTTGGTTTCCAAACAAAATGAGAATCGCTGCATTCTAAAACTGACCTATAGTCCTTTGAGCAGAGAAATTCGAAACATTGTTAATTCTCATTGGCATATAATTAAAAGTGATTATCAACTGAATGGGCTTTTTCAAAATTTGCTTCTCTGTGTCTTTTCTAGAAGCTCAAATCTTAGAGATAGGCTGGTCCATGCTGATACTGCCACGCCTCCTTCTAGTACTCTTTCCAATGCCCAAGGTAATTTTCCATGCACAAGTTGCACTTCCTGCTCACATTACCTTAAACTCCAGTCTTTCACACACCGCACACACGTAAGATATATAAAATCAAGCAATTGATTACTTGTAAATCTACCCACGTGGTGTACATTTTGATCTGCCCTTACCCATTGTTGTATGTAGGCAAAACTATCAGGGCTTTACGAACGAGAATTTTGGAACATTTGAGTGCAATTAGGAGATGTGATGCAACTTCGTCTGTTTCCCAACATTTTCAACTAGCAAAGCATGCAATTTCTGACCTGAAATTTCTGGGCATTGAAAGAGTTTTGCCAAAAAGGAGAGGTGGTGATTTAGATAAAAAACTGCTACAGAGAGAATCTTTTTGGATTTTTGAACTCAACAGTCTTTTCCCGAAAGGGATGAATGAAGAGATGAACTATTCATGTTTCTGTAAGTATTTTTATTCTTTTTTAGAGATAAACATTGTTAACTTTTTTAAAAAGAATTCTGTTTCTACCTGTTCTCTGGGTCTGGGCTGAAGCCCCTCCCATTGCACCTGTTACCTGTTTCCTGATTACCTACTGAGTATTAATTGACTGCATGTCTGGTGTTGATTCATTATGAGCATTGAGAATAGCTGGATGGCTGAAACGTCTGCTCTTGCTCTATTAAAATAATTGTTTCTTTTTGTTAAAGACTTTGTCTAGTTTTTCAGAGTGCGAACCATCTACAGTCTCTTCTATACTTTATTGGTTTTTACGCACCTGGACTTACAATTAGCCTTCATCTGAGCGCAACAATATTTCCTTGCCGCCTTATTTTTTGCACTAAGTAATTCCAAAATGCAGTTGTCTCCTTTTGTAATGAAATTGAAAGAGTAACACCTGTGTAGATGTTCATCTACAATGAGAATCAGCTGTGGCTGGTTAAACTGCAGTTTTAGATTTGAAATATGTTTCAATAAAATATTACTGTTGAATTTTGCTGTCTTATTCAGTTTTGCATTATGTAATTGTTTTGAACATAAGTTTAACAGTTTTGAAAACAGTATGTAAGCATGTGCAAAATGTCCTGTACGTACAAAGATTTTTGGCAGTTGTTGTGTCTGAGAAAAGGATGTATGAAATTTGAGAGATGTAGTCATTGAATGCATTTTGTGCCAAAACAACGATAATTGATCCTCAGTTTAGCCCACATAGACTTCTGTTGTGCTCACTGTGTGAAGAGTTTTGCAGAAGTGACCTAAGTATTGAGAAATGTGTCCTAGCGTCTGTAAAAAACTGTAAACACATTGTATCTGTGTTTGAATGAGAAACCTAATACAATGGTGTTAAATCAAAATTAATTCTTTAAATAAAGTGAATAGTATAAAAAAAATGTTGAGTGTAGTAATCAGCCAGAAAGCCCAAACAATAAGCCAGAAACCCTTCACACCATGTTCATCAATGCTACATTAATCTTGCTTCAATTCAAGTTCAGACTGTAATGTTGTCAATCGCCATACAACCAAAATTCTGTGTACAAAATACATTAATGTGAACCAAAACTGCTGGAAAAGCCAGATGTGCTGTATGGAGGCTCATTGTTTGAAAAGGGTCAGAAACACATGTTCAGAATGACAAAGACAGTATCAATATGATTTTCCCCAAAAGAGGAAAAAAAACATGAATTTGCCGAGTACAACTGACTGAATGAAAAATGAATACTTAATTCCTTAAATAAAAGAATGATTCTTTGTGATCTTTGTTTTTAATACACAAACGGAAACATACCAACAGTTGCAACTTTACTGTCTGCCAAATATATTTATATTTTTTCTAAAACAAATAGAGTTAAACAAGATTGCAATTATATGTAAAATGGACTCTGATTTATTTTCTATTATCCATATAATAATGCAATTCATATCTGCTTATAATAAAAAGTGTCAATAGCTGAAATCATACGGCAGCACCATTGGTGATCCAGTATGTTAGTGGTAGTTTATCTTCACTCCGTCAGAGATCCAGGTGCCGGTATTCTGTCTATCGTGAGCCTGTGCTCATCGGTTGCTATGAATTGTGTTTCTATGTAATAAAAAAAGCAGAAGTGATTAAAGCTGAGGCGGCGCAGCCTTAAACAGACACATCCGTGCCTCTGACGATGCTGCTCTCTCGCTAATTACATGGCAACAAATGAGTTGCCAATCATCTGAATTCATTGTTTGCGCTTATCAGAAAGACCCATCAAGTCGAGCCAATTAAAGTCTGGAATGAGCAGACGGTGGCGGAGAGCATGTCCTCCCCCTTTACTTAATTCAGGATTGCCAATAAAACAAAAAACAAAACAGTTTGTTGTGATGTAAAAACTGCCAGAAAGGTTGGCTGACATTCCTCTCTTTCAGAATAGATGAGGAATTGTTTTGTTCCTTATCCTGCAGATAATGGTGCTATTCATGTGTTTGACTCTCAGGAAAAGCAAGAATGCAATCTTAAATGCAGTATTGCTTTGGATAAAAACATCTGCCAGATGTAAGTACACAGTAAACTGTTTTTACAGTATTGTCTTATATTAATGTCCGTTAAAGCATGATTAAAAATTCCAAAATCTCCAAAATTATTTAATTATTCAGTTATGTCAGACAGCAATGCATCATGTTCTATAAGATCATAATGTTTGTAGTGTGTTCCATGGGATTAAAATGTACACTATAATGTAAAAATAATATATTTCAGATCTATAATATTAACTAATAATAGTAAATATGTAAATTTGCATAAAACAAAAATACAGCAGCTGCCTCAAATGTATAATTAATAATAGAATTCCACAATTGATAACATAAAACATATATAATAATACAATACAACTTTTACTGTAGTAGTCATAACATTTACTGATGACTTAATTTGAGAAATAGTCTATTGCGCTTCTGAATTGGCTGTGAGATTCGGCAATTTTGGGTGCTTAAGTTGTGATGGATTCTGATCCGTAAAATAAATCTGACAATGTAAAGTGACTTTTTGCACTTTTTCGTGTCACACACTGCTTACCTGCAGTCATTTTGTTCTTTATTTCCACTTTGACTTCTCTTTCGTTGTCATTCTGTCTGCTTCTGTGCTGTTGTCCAGTTGGAATTTTCACTCCAGAATGGCGGCCGGTTTCACTCTCCCAAAACGTCTGGACGAAATGCCTAGTCGATACATAATGTATGCGTATACAGCTAAACGTGTCTCTGTGTGGACAGGCCTGAGTGTGTCAGATTCAGAAATATACAAAATGTGCAAAGCACTGGGCCCCGAGGACTGGAGTTGAGCAGCACTGCTTTAGGACATGCATTTTCTTTCAGTAGATATGATGGAGAGGAAATATGAAGATCCTCTGACTAATTGTTAACCTAGCCTGTTGTAGTCTATGATTGAAATGGCAGGTCAGCTTCCAGTCAGAGGTCACATTTCTTAGTCCGTCTGAATGAGATGTTTTGTTTACAAGTGCACAGGATTGAGAGGAAGACCAGAGCTGGTCTAACAAAGTTTGGTATCTAATCTCTAAGGGATATTTGATATGTTTTAAGCAATTAGAAGAAATATTCTTATATGTTTGTAAATGAAATATGAGAAGTATTATAACTTCTTTCAAAAAAGTCTAAAGAAGTTGTTGATGTCTGAAGACACAGCTGATCAGTGGGCACTTAAATGCTAATGCTATTTCCAACCGTGTATACGCATAACATGGACTATAATTATGGGCTCTATACTATCCTTACAGTCAGCTTCTGTGTATATGTCCAATCCATGAGTGCTGCCGTCTCTCTCGTGGCCCATTAGCTGCTTTTCTGTGCTGTTGGTGGTCTAATTAAAACCAGCCACCCTGAAATGTGTCACATTTTAATAGCAGGAAATGGATAGCTCACATTAATTTCCACTCTGTCTGTAATTTCTATACTTATGCTGACCTAATGTGTGTCTCTCTGCTGTTCTCTCCATCTTTTTGGTTCTTTAGTGATCCATCACCAGTACCAGGCCCGTCGCGACAAGGCAGGCAAACCAAGCAATTGCTTGGGGCCCCGAGCTGGCCTGGGGCCCCAAGACAACGACTGGTTAAGAATAAAATGCAGCGACAAACTGTGTGAGCGCCCCATTGATAGTGAATGCAGTAAAGTGCAATGACACTGTTATCGGGATCACCCTCAAGGGGGCCCCCCTCGCTGACAGCAGCCAGCCAACCACGAGATCTCTGCTGCCGGCAAAATACAAAACTTCCTCGGCAGTCATGAAGCGGAATTATGCTTCAGGAAGCCAAAAAAGAAAGAAGAGAAAGGAAGAGGAGGATAAGAAAAAACAAGACAGTGGTAAGTGATAAATTACACACATAAAATAGCTCTACTTGTCTTGTACAAATGGTGCAATTTTGCAGCAGGTAGGCTAGCAGAAATATGTTTATGTATGTTAGCTAAGCTACCTGCCTGACAGCAAATGCTGCTTGTAACGAACAGTTAGAGCAACTTTTTTTTGAACGGACGGAATATGGTTACATACTGTAATATGTTTTTTAACTGGATAAGGAAGACGCAGATCTGTTCCAGAATCGCTGTTTATCATATTTAATGACATGACATTGCTATAGCTTTGTAATAGGTTTTGATGAAAGTGGCATAGCATGCTATACTAACTATTCCACTGTGATAATCTATTTAGGAAAACCACACAATAAATTCTGTGCATCAAACATTAGCTTGGGATGTTTTTAAGCATTGGTAGTCGACTCACAGCACTTCTAATAATTAGTAAACATTTAATTATAATTTCATTGTTTGTTAACAGTAAAAAGTGTATTTATATAGCACATTTCATACACAATGGCAATTCAAAGTGCTTTACATAGAAGAAATTAAAATAATAAAAAGAAATAAGAATAATTAAAACAGTTTAGAAAAATAAAATAAAATACAGTACAGTCGGACGAACAGCTGCACAATGCTCATTCAGTAAATGCATAGCTAAAGACTAAAGATTAATTAACTGTCAATTTACCTTCTATTAATGATTGTTATTATTATAAAGTGTTACCATCTTTTCTTTCTCCCTCAAGGTGCTTTGCTTAAATTTCTCAGCCCTCAGGCTCTTCCTAAGGATACCTCCACTGATGAAGGTAGAGTGAATTTCTCTCACTGACCTGAGCTGAGCTGTTAAAAGTGACCTCTTTCAATATGCCAACAGTGAAATGGTAATTTCAGATTTTTTTAAATTATTATTTTCCCAGCTACACCATCAACTTCATCCTCAACATCAACAGATGCATCACTTCTCAGTGCTGATGTTTCCTCTTCAGCACAAGGTACCACAAGCTCTATAATTATAGCTGATATCCTGCACAGCCCAGAGTTTAAACTGATAAGTGTGTGCTGTCATATTGTTAGAAAAAAACAGTGCAAATCACTACTGAATTCCCATCAAACTGTGTAAATACTAGTCACTTTTGCCCATGGACATTTCAGAATTTTTTATATACAGTAGTGCCTGTCAAATTTTAGGTGTCAGACACTCTGTGATGCATTCTGTACCTGAATAGATGGATTTATATAAAGTGTGAGTGAATTTAAACTGTATGGCTATGCTGTGGTTCCTTTGCGTGCGTGCGGGGGGCCTCCATGTCCATTTTGCTTGGGGCCCCCAAATTCCTTTAAACGGCCCTGACCAGTACAAATGACTACTAATCGCAGTGTCACAACATTTTGCAGTTTTTAAAATCCATTGTATTATTACTAAGCTGTTTTGAAAATTAAGTTAATTCATAATGTAATTAAAAATATTTAAAGTTCTTCTTCTAGTTTATAGAAGTATATTCCTCTTTCTTGTCTGTTTTGCTAAACTCAAGCAGGTTTATCAGATAGTTGAGCTAAAGCGCTAAAGGTGTTTTTTCTCTGAAACACTGAGGCGCAGCGACTGGAAGGATTCAGATTCTGGCTGAAGGAACAACACGTCCCCAGAGATCTTCTCCCGGGGCCTTTCTCACACGAAAACTGTCACAAACCACACAGGAACCGGGTCAGCCTCCGTGACTCTGCTCGGCGTGGCCTTGATGTTGCTACCAATGACAGTCCAGATCTTTGGGGTCCTGCTTGTCAAAGCTACTCCGGCCGAGCGAACGCTTTCAGTCACGAGGGGCTTCCGGTGCCGTTTGCCATTTTGTCATTTAGAACCTGTTAAGTCAGACACAATCTGAAGTTTGTTGATTTATCGATTGGCTTCTCCTGCAGATTTCATGAACTGCAGGCTGTGACTCCCGACAGCGTCGTTCATCACGTTTGGCCTCGATGTTCTTTTGTAACCCAAATGTACGTTTAGATGGAAGGGTGTTTGTTGAAGAGCTCCTGATGGCAGATAGATGGATTGTTAACAGTCACGTTCTGAGCCAAACCGCTGAATTATGAGCACCGCTCGTCCTTGTGCGGGAAAGAAACAAGTATTGTTCGTTTCTTTGAAATCCAACAATCTTTTCGATCTCAGTTTAATGTTGTGTTAGCAGTCATCTATCAAATGAGTCAGGAAGCATCATCATGCCTCAGTAGATTCTCTGAAACTCCCGAAGGCACAAAAATGTTTCATATTCAAGACTTCATACCGCACCATCATTCAGTAACAAACTTTGTGAAAGACTGAAAGTTGTGTTGTGATGAATATTTGACTTTTTGTGTGTAGTATGACCCTGACATGGTTTTGTGGTTTGCTTTGTAACTGAGTGTTTTTCAAACGTTTCTGAATCAAGCATCTGGGTAACTACCTTTTTTTGTGGTTTTAATGGCTTTCAAATATCCTTTGCATGAACTTAATCTCAGAGCTGGCTGGTTCAGGTCAAAGATGAGAACTCATTATTGTTCATAGTCTTGAACAATTTAATTTTAATGCATATGGAGAAAATCATGAGGAACATGATGAAGCGTCTGGAGTTTGGGATCCTATGGTCACCATTAACCATCACTGACATCAGTCTACACTCATTCGTTTTAGTTTGTTTTTGTTTTGTTGTTCATTTGTTTTAGTTTGTCCAGCTCCGAACATTCCTGAACCCTACCCTGCTGAAAAAAACAGCATATGCTGGTTAGGTAGGTTTTGGTGCTGGGATGCTGGTTTATGCTGGTCCTTTGCTGGTTTATGCTGGTCCTTGACTGAACGTGCGGTGCGATAAGAAACACTTCTCCATCCTGGATTCCAGTAAAGCACACTTGCCATTAGTGAGAAACTCAAGTCAAAAATTAATAAGGCAAAACTGCCTTCAGTGGTTAATTAGTTATGATCGTGCTGTTCGGCTCTTGGTGGCATTTCTTCTTAATTAAAGCATATATTTAAATCCCAAAGCATGTGAAAGCAGCAAAGGTTTATTACCCTTGGCATTTAGCAGGAAGGTGAGCCTTTGTTTCGGTGCGAAAGTGGGCCGCTGTCCTCCTCTGAAAAACAACTAATCAAACCACATCAACATCAGCTCCACATCAAAGTCACAAACAGATGATTCATTACCTGATTTCTGCAGACACCTCACAATCATTTCCCTTGTTTGATTAGCATCTGAATTGTTCAGAATAAAATCTGATGCTTTTCTTATAAATTTCTTTTTTTCTGGATGTTTTCAGGCTTTCTTTACTTTTTTAGAGTCTGTCCTGGTAAACCCAACAAAGCACACGCTTCTGACGACAGCAGACAGTCTGTACGTTACAAACACATCACGCATCAACAATAATAAGATCGGTCTGTTTTCAACCCTCAAAACCAGCAGTCAGAGTCCTGTGCTATTATGCTGCAGATTCAACCTGGAGACGGGTTTGTTGGGCACAAAAAGCATGCAAGCGGCTCTGGCTGTGCTGAGAATCCATGGCATCCTAATATTGAACTACTGTGACGTCTGGCTGAATTCAGAACAGTCTGAGGAGACGCCGAGTCAACAGCGAATAGAAGCTGCACCCTCAGATTTGGCAGAGACTGCAAAAGACTGTCAAGACATTTTACAGGAGAATCTCAGGACAGCCGTTCATGACTCTAGAGAAGCTGGGTGAGACGATGACCCAAAGCACACGTGTGAATCAACTAAAAACAGCTGAAAAGATGAAAGGACAAGAGGGCTGCACTATCAAGACAAGCCAGAAATGTTGATAAACATGACTAATTTCATAGGGTTCACTTACTTTTTCCATGCATCAATACAAATGTGAAAAGTGCAATAGTCTATAATTGAGAGATATAAATAATCAATGCCAATACCCAGATATTTTCAATAGTTTACAAGATTCACAAACTTACGTTTGCCAGTGTAAAATCAAGAGATGTATTGGGTGTCTAAAAAGGGAAAAATTCTAAATTTTCCGCTATAAGGGTGTAGATGGGGAAAGCTACAAGATCATAGATACAGTTCTGCAATTAAATTCTCATGCATGTTACTTTTTATGTTTATGTTTATGAGTCTCACATTCTATCATGCCTTGCCCTAAATAATCACTATTTTATTATGCTGGTTAAGAGGGTTTTGTTCTCTGAGAATGACATTGATTCTTCTTATAAATTCTGAGAAAAAATGCACTCAACAAAACTCAATTATTTAAGAGTCTATTGTGAGGGAAAGAGAATATGTGAGCAACCTCCTGTTTACTGACGTGACGTTTCAACAGTTTCCACATATCAGATTCTTATAATGAGGGAGAAGCTCTCACTGTTAAAGCCTTGGTAAAGTCACGGTGGTTTTCAGTCACTTCCTCTTTTATCTCTTGTAAAATTCTCATAGTCACAGAGTGGACTCAGCAGAACAATGAATTAAAATAATTAACCTAAACAAAAGAGAAAGAAAGAAAGAAAGAAAAGAAAGCAGCAATGAAGAGGATAGAAAGAAAGCAAAGAACTGCTTATATTGTTAATGTATTAAATGCATGCAGTGAATGATGGCAGATGTGTTACAGATGCTCGTCTGTCGCCAGTGCAGTTAGAATAGCACTGCTGCCCTCTAGTGCACATCACTATTAACACTCACTATCACAGGACACTGTTCACACTCCATGGAATATGTATATATGATCTGTTTTCAGACACTATACAAAAACACCCATGCACAAATTATATAAATGTGACTTGATCCTCCACAAAAAAATCAGCAACATCTGATGCATTTTAAAAGTAATGGAGCAGGAATTAAAGTATATGGGGCACAAAATTATGAAAAAAAATGAAAATATAAAAAAGTTTTACTTTATTTAAAACAAATTAATTGATTTGGGGGAAAAGCTTGTAACTTAAAGTCTGAATTTGGTAATGAAAAGATTGTTCTTGGTCAAAGCACTTCAGGAACAGAAAACATTCAGGCTTCTGACTGCAAAATAAGACAGACGTGGAAAACAAGAAGGCAGAGGAGTGACTGTGTGTTTGCTGGTTTGAGTAACTGTATTATATATATTTGTCATCTACAACAGTATATAAGAGGTTCATCCTTTTTGATCCATCATCTTACAAACAGAATGTGATTTCCATCGATATAATTCACCCTACATTTGGGGAATTTGGTGCTTCTCCTCGAAACGTTGAGCATACTGTGATGCTTTGTCTTCATTCAGTACTTTAATGATGTTTTTATTTGTAATTTAACCATTCCTTCATATTACAGATGAACTTTTTTACAGTGCTTGATTGGGGCAGTTGTGGCCTAATGGTTAGAGAGTCTTCTAATCCAAAGGTCTCGGGTTCAAGTCTCAGTATGGGCAGGGACTGTAGGTGGAGGGAGTTCATCGGACTGAATTCATTTCAGATTTGTACATGGAAAAATACGTCAACAGTGACAAAAGCACTAGAATCTAATATATTAACAATTAAATATGTTAAATATTCAACATAATGAACATACAGTATGAAATAAATATATGTGAAAAAGATTAAAGGGAAAATACCCGTCGATAATCAAAGTTCTCATATCACTCACATAATATATCATAGTAAAGCTACTGTAAATACGCCACAATAAAATATCAGTTTCAAAATCATTCTGATGTTGTACTGACTAATGAGGTAAATGGATTTTCTTTCAAGAACATAAGATTGGTTATCGGGTACGAAATTAGCAAAAAGAGCGGATTGCTTTATGGCAGCAACAAAAACATGTGTACAGCCACTGTGTTTACAACAGTGAAATAATTACCACAGTAATCTCTACTCACTTAACTGTAGGGGACACAAAACTACATAGAGCTGCTTTAAAGCTTAAGTATGCAGTCAATAATTTGGGTGTTATATTAGGCAGCAACTTGTCTTTTGAAAATCATATTTCCTATGTTACAAAAACAGCTTTTTTCCATCTTAGAAACATTGCCAAACTACAGAACATGTTACCTGTTTCTGATGCAGAAAGTTAGTTGATGCATTCATGACGTCTAGACTGGACTATTGTAATGCACTACTAGGTGGTTGTCCTGCTTCTTCAATAAATACGCTACAGGTGTCCAAAATGCAGCTGATAGAGTCCTTACCAGTTCAAGAAAATATGATCATATTACCCCAATTTTACAGTCTCTGCACTGGCTACCTATTAGCTTCCCTATCACTTACAGAATACTTCTTACCTATAAGGCCTTTAATGGTTTAGCTCCTGCATACCTAACTAGTCTTCTACTACGCTACAATCCTAATCCTAACCCTAACTCTTGACTTTTAGTAGTACCTAGGATAGCAAAGTCCACTAAAGGAGGGAGAGCCTTTTCACATGGCTCCCAAACTCTGGAATAGCCTTCCTCATAACGTTCGGGGTTCAAACACACTCTCTATGTGACCCTGGACCACAAAACCAGTCATAAGGTTAAATTTTACAAAACTGAGATATATACATATGAAAGCTCAATAAATAAGCTTTCTATTGATGTATAGTTTGTTAGGATAGGACAATATTTGGCCGAGATACATCTATTTGAAAATCTGAAATCTAAGGGTGCAACAAATTTTAATACTGAGAAAATCACCTTTAAAGTTGTCCAAATTATGTTCTTAGCAATGCATATTACTAATCAAAAATTACATTTTGATAGGTTTACAGTAGGAATTTTACAACAAATCTTCATGGAACATGATCTTTACTTAATTTCCTAATGATTTTTGACATAAAATAAAAAAATCAATAATTTTGACCCATACAATGTATCTTTGGCTATTGCTACAAATATACCCCAGCGACTTAAGACTGGTTTTGTGGTCCAGGGTCACATATGTTTAAATCTAGATTAAAGACTCATCTCTTTAGCCAAGCATAATATATCTCATAACCTTGTACTTTAGCTACAGTATATCTGATCAAATGCATGTTATCATTCTTTTGCTTGGGTTGAACAAATACTTTTTGTTTGTTTGGAACACCAGCTATGCTATTTTTTATTTATTTGTTTCTCGGTTTCTGTCATCCTGACTGACATCCCGTAGTAACTAAGAATTACACAAGCTTCAGTCTGGATCCGACCCTTGCAAAGATCTAAGATGACCAAACACCTGAGAAGAGACGTTGCCAACCCTTCAGAGGACCTCAGAAGATGCCAACTCTGAAACAACACACAGAACTACCAAATTTTGCTAGAAGTTTGACTGCAACATATAATCATTGCTGTAATAGTGTTTACCCTCTGCTTGATTACTTTACATCTCAACTTGACATAATCACCACTAGTAAACTACTACTTAATATATTGTAGAAACTTGAACGTGAAAAGTGCTATACAAATCAACTTGAACTGAATTGAATAGCAATTTCTGCACTAGTGTCATCTAGCGAAACTTGCAAAAATAAAGAAAATATTTCCCTCCTCCCCAACTCAAATATCACAAACACAGCTCTATTAAAGTGAAGGCAAGTTACTTTTGAGGGTTACAAAATCGCGATCTCAATTCACACACGTGCTCTTATACCTAAATGACGATTTCACCATAACCTTCGAAATGACAGTCACATGGGATCAGAATATTTAAACCTGCTTTCGTGCAGCCACTGATCCAGAGAGAGCAGTGCTTATTATGTAAGCTTTTATGATTGAAACAGCTTCACAAACAGTCTACTTACACAACAGACTACATTTCTTTGTTGCAAACATTAAATAATAACGAAAGTAGTGCGATAAAGGTTTATAGTCCGGATATAGACTGGGATGTTGCAGCACCCATTTGGATCTAATGTTATACTTCAAAAAACTGCATCATGTACATGAATGCCAGTTAAAATGTATTTGATTCATTCAAGAGATTTGTTCAAACACTCTGAATGTTCATTCAATTATTTCAAAAGATTTTTTGCATAATTCATTTAAAGTAATACATATTTTATATAGACTAATTTATAACATTAAATAAAACACTAGAAACTCAAATAAATTAGGCTAAATATTATTAGTATTATTATTGGCATCTAATCTAATGTAGTTCTGGACCTGTGCCTCCTTTCATTCATTACGCGATCCATGGATTTGGACAAGGCCTATACGTTCCAATTAGTATTTTTACATTTCTACAGTAATGCCATATTGAGATATACATTTGTAATGTAAACATGGACTGTGTAACATTGCAGTGAATCCTAAACAGTAGAGAGCTGTCATTATTATTTTGTAAAGATATTTTAGAGAGGAAAACACAAATGCTACTACCTGTTAGTGTTTTTTTAAGTCATTGTTTTATGGGTGACAAATTGTGTTTATTTGATGACAACATTTGCTAGTGTTTAGGAAGAGTTGAAAAATGTCTATTAACTGTATAAAAAAACTACGTATTTTTACGTCAGTAACTTACGTAAGTTATTTTACGTCAGTGTCCGGATTGTCTGATTTTCGCTCTGTGCTTCTCTATAGTGTACTGCTGTGTGTCGTGCACTACATAGGGAACGAGAGTGACCGAATCAGACGCAGAGTGACGCAGCTTCAGCTTTTTGAGTGAAAGCGCATGAGCGTCACTGCGCATGCGCCGCCGCTGCTGCTGTTCGCATTTCCTGTTGATGCTCTTCTTCTCATTCGGAGCCATGGCGCTGCTGAGAGCGGGTACAGACTCTTTATTTATCAGATTGATGGTCAGATCTGAGATATCAGTCATCATAAATCAGATCTGCGTCTGATGCTGTGATTGTGTGTGTTTGCAGTTTTCTCTTCTCTTCTCTTGAGTCCCGCGGTGTTTGCTTTGGTGCAGGACCTCGATGACACGTGAGATTTTTCTTCTGGTTTAATATATTTTCCAATTCTTGGTCATAATGTCAACAGTATTTTGAGAAATGTGGACAGAGTTGCGGCTCACTGTGAACAGTCTTGAGTTTATTGTGAATATGAGTGTCCATAAGTGAAGATCTGATGCATTGATTCAGTTCCTGTCATTTATATTTGACAGCTGCATCTGAATATGGTCTGTGTGTGTTTGTCATTTATTAATGACTATATATTGTTTTTAGAAGCCTAGCTGTGCTTTGGTGCTCTATTCAGCCGTGTAGCCCATGATTGCAGTACTTGCGTTGTTTTGATTAAAAATCATGATATTTCTTGACAAGTAGTTTTCTTTTCTGCACGGATGAGTTTTCTGTGGTAAATGAGTCTAAATAAAGCTGTTGTTTGAGTTAAAGTTAAAGGAACGGATGCTTCAGTGCAGTCAGTGTGATGACTTATTGTCGTTATTGATGAAATAATGGATCTAATAAAATAAAAAATAAATTAGTTCAATAAAAAATATATTTTCTGCATGCTAATCTTTAACATGTTTTGCACAATATATTCGTTTTGTAGTGAGTTTACTAGAGAACCTGTGCCTCTGTGCCTGCTGTATGGCAAAAATAGTGCCACTTTATCACTCCACTATATATCAATATATATTAATATATATATATAGATGGACCCAAAAAAGTTTAAATTTAGTTTTGAAAGAAAGTTTAAAAATGGTCTTGTATAGAATTTTATGAACACTTTGTTTTATAACTGCTGTATTTGTGTACTATTGTATTGTGTTTTTTATGTATAATCTTGGTTTGCCATGAAATAGCCTATGAAGCTGAAGTGGCAATAAACTTAAAATCAGATCAGTCCTGCCATTCAGGAACCAGTTTAGTCCACAATTCAGCACTCGCTCACTTTTCTGGTTGTTTTGTACAGTTGTGCTGTTATTTCCTCCAATAAATGCCAATCGTGTTGGTTTGTCTTGTTTTGCTCAGGTTTAAGGACAGCAGGATGGAGGACGTTTGGCTGGTGGATGTGAGTCAAACACACAGGTCTGATGTAAAGCTGTGATTGTGGATGATTGTGTGTGATGTGTCTGTGTGTGTCCTGCTGTAGTTTTATGCGCCGTGGTGCGGATACTGTAAGAAACTGGAGCCCATATGGCAGGATGTGGGAGCGGAGCTGACGCGCTCGGGGTCGCCGGTTCGAGTCGGAAAAATGGACGCCACCGCATATTCAGGTGAGACCTTCATCTATGAGATTAGAATCTTCTTTAGTTAGTCTTTGTGCCGTCATATCTGTCTCTTTATGAAGATAAAAGCTTGAAAGCTAAAGTAATTAGTAAAAGATTGCAAATGAAACTGTTGTAATGACAAAAGTCAAATGATTGATAAGCAAACTCTTTGGGATGTGAGTAAATAGTTTTTCTTTGTGTAGCGACTCTAATAATCACACGCAGATGCAGTCAGTGTTTGCGGATCTGAATCGAAAGCAGCTTTAAACACAGATTTAGACACATTCTGCACTCATCATAAACACAAAGTGCAGATGTACATGTGATGTATGCAAAAGATGAATTTGACAGTGTACAGTTTTATTGATTATAACTGAGTCAGTTCTTCAAAATGTTATTTGATCACTTTCTGTATATCATTTATTTGCTGTATAAATAACTGCGGAAATGAAAGCATTATAATCAGTCATTTTCAATGTTTTTATTGAACTGTGATCACGTTAAATACATGATGGTATGGAGTATCAGTGATCTGACAGGCTGATGATATGAGCTCAGTGTGTGACGGATAACCTCTAGTGCTGCTGTTTTCCTGACGGTCCTGTGATTCTGTGAATGTGTCGTGATGCAGGTATGGCCTCAGAGTTCGGCGTTCGAGGATATCCCACCATTAAACTGTGAGTCTTTCAGCAGTGTTTGACACGCTCTACTACATGTGCACACACATGCCTTCAAAACGCACTAGTCGTGGGTTGCCTAAACAATCTGGCGACTAACTGATCATAAGGAAGCTGTAGAATAATTCTGCTTCTGCAATAATCATTTTATCTCGATTATTGTATTTTCATAATCGTTTGAAGCCGAAATCAAAACTGAATTTCAATTAGTTGCACACAGCCCTAGTAGAAAGAAAAGAAACATCTTTTTATTAACTTTTATTAGCTAGTCATTCACAAAAGGATCATTGATAACCACTTTTAACCAGTTAAATACTCTTAAACTTGTAAAACTTTGTTTATGAAAAAAATCTGTTGCCTCACAAAACAAAGTGCAATCAAGTAATTGGACAACACTTACCTGCATAAAGATTCCAAATGTGTGTTAATGAATAAATAAATGTGAGCGTTTGTTAGTGTTTGAGTCTCACTGTTGGATCAGACGACTGTCAGTGTTTCTGCTCACTGCTGTTACTCTCAAACTATTATTATTATAATAATCATTAATGAGCTGTGTGTGTGTGTGTGTGTGTGTGTGTGTGTGTGTGTGTGTGTGTGTGTGTGTGTGTGTGTGTGTGTGTGTGTGAGAGAGAGTGAGAGATAGGGCTGCACGATATTGGGAAAATATGCGATATTACATTTCCCTAGAGAAATGCTTTTTTAAATGATGATTATTAAATTTATTATAAATTTTTTAAATCATTTATATATGTAATGATCATACTAAAATAAACAGGTAATTCATCTGTCATCCTAATTAAATGTAATTCAGCCTACAAAAAAAAGTCAATGAAGTTGCACAAATTTAGACTTTAAAACACTTTGAATGTCTTATAACCTCGGCAGATATTCTGACATTACTTTTTTATTTACATGTAACATGTACACTCAATAGCATCTTTTAAACAAAATATTTCCCTTTTTTTCCCCTTTTTTTATAAAAAATAAATATTACACAAAAATTTAATAAATAGAAAACTATTAAACAAAAAGTTTACTATTAAACTTCAAAAAGGTACAGGAGCATCAACAAAAAAAAAAAGAGGAGCACCCAATTTCTTTTTCGTAATGCACCGATCTTGATTCTTCATGGCTGATTCTGATTGCCAAGCAAATCCAATGGGCTGATTCTGAAAGCCTTTTTATATATTTATTTTATGCCCAAAGCAAGGGACAAGAATGAATGAAAATATGAGTACATGAACAAAATGTTTATTTTCTCTATTATAGGTGCAGCCATTTAAATTAGAGACGACCACTGCATTTTTAAACAATCTAATAACAAACAGTAAACGACACAGTTCTTTATTATGCAGTCATAATCAAAGAAGGCCACTCTTTCAGTATTCAAAGGGAAAATAGAGACCGAATTTAAGTATGATTCAGAGTTATAGACAACTTATTACAGCCCACATACTAATAACAGCCTAGATATTTTATGTAGCCTAATTTGCGCACATTGGGGAGTCGCTCTCTAAACGTGGGGTATTGCTTTTGAATGCGGGTGCGCCTTTTACTTTTTCTTTCGTTTTAATGACCGTGTGAAACTCTCGGCGGCGCTGTGTGCATTCTACAATACAAGAGATTACTTTAACAAAACCTTTTGAAAGTCGGAGGACACAAACAGGACTTTGAAAAGCGTGTCTGCAGTGGAAATCAGGCCCCAGTGTGAGTGGAACTCGGCCGCTGAGAGGAACAGAGGTTGGTTGAGAAAAAAAAAAACATCCGGTTCCTAGTTCAGCCAAGTGATTGACAGCTAATGTCTCAAATCTTCATTAAAGATAATACTATAAATATTAATTTTAAATGGTTATGTAATGTTGGAGAGAATGTCGAACCTGTCCCTGCATCAGCTCACAGCAGTCTGTGCACTAGTTAGGTTAGCGAAGTAAAGAAATGACACTAAGTCGCACCACAACAGTTTCTTGCACTGGCACAGATGCTCCCAAAGATAATTTGAGGTCGCGCGGATTCAATTTTAAGAGCATATGCGACCAAAACGGTCCCAATTGTGAGCCATGTATATTTCAGACGTACAGTTCTTTTTAGGCACAAGTTCAGCGCTGCTGTCATTTTCTCCCTTCATACTCCTGCCGTATTTATTTCTCATTCTCTGCTCTGAGCCACCAGGTTCACCTCTTCGCCCGGTCTAGCCAATAGCATTATAGCATCTACTTGGGAGGCGGGTATAAAGATAGTAAGCGCCCATCTGTTTGGTCAAATAAGGACAACCTTTGCATGCAACGCACAAATGTTTAGCACAGAAATTAAATGTCATTTATCGCAACTCTCTGCGATACCAATATCGCATATGCTGTTATCGCGATAACGATATATTTCCGATATATCGTGCAGCCCTTGTGTGTGAGAGAGTGTGAGAGTGTGATTGTGTGTGTGTGTGTGTGTGTGTGTGTGTGAGAGTGAGAGTGTGATTGTGTGTGTGTGTGTGTGTGTGTGAATCCCATCAGATCGAGCCATGAGTCAGGGGACGGAGGTGTTGATGAAATTACCCATGAGGCTAATGATTCTCCTAATGAAGGACAGAGTCCATCTCACAAGAAAATGTGGAAATGTCAAAGTACATATATTTAATAATTGTATATAATTTGTTATATTATTGGTTTGATTGGCACACTGGGCTTGAATTGATATCTGTCAGTTATAAAGTCCATCTGAAGGAAAGCGGAGGTCTGTCCTCATGACGGTGTGCAGCGGTGCTGGGTTCAGGCGCTTGACTTCATGCTCTCTGGAGGAGACTGGAATAGTCTTGTGTACTTCTGTTACCGTAGTAAATGCTGTTTGGCTGTTTCACAACACCAGTTGCTGAGCGATAACTAACTTACATCATTTACATGACAGTAGAGAGTTCATGTGTGATATTTATAGATTATACTGTGTATTTATATTAATGGCTTGGTCTAATTAATATGAATATACAGTAAATATTGCTTTATTAAAAAGTTTTTATTTGCCTCTTAAAAATACATCATCCAACCTTTAGCAGATGGAGTTTATTATTTAAGGTGAGACACTGCAGGTGAAAAGGGTAAAGATTTACTAAATAACTACCCACTTGATTGATTAGATTGATAATTGCAGACATTATCTAAAATGTTAGGTTTAAATATGTAAATAAAGCATTATTTAGTGAAATATACGCTAATTTGCATTTCTAGTACAAAAATCTGAACACTGGATGAAGTTTTCTCAATTCTTGTTCAATTGTTTTTGACATATTAAGAGTCAAATGTTATTACAGAGGGAATCTCGTTGTTTTCATTATAATTCAGAAAACATTTAGAACAGACAGAAAATAAAATATTGTCACAATTTTTGGAGGAATAAAATGTTGTATAAAATCAAGCAAATTCTATATGAACAAATCTCTCTGTTAACACCTTCAGGATATAGACAGGAACACAAATGCTCAGTGTGGTGTGTGTAAGAGCTGCTGAAGTGGAGATTTATGGCTCAGTGTAGGAGAAAAAAAATCTGTCTTTAAAAATCTGTATTGTAATTGAAATCTATTGACACAAATAGATAAAGTGCTATAAAAGAAACACTTAACAGTGTCTTTAGGGTGTTTTCTTTCCACTAGTCTGAAAAAAAAAACAAAAAGCCCATAATCTCAAGCTTGACAGGTGCATGAAAAAGTGTTTTTGCCTGCAGTCTCTCCTTAATGATAGCGATTCAACCCCAGTGTGTCAATAAAAGCAATAATATAACAAAATATTTACAGTTAGCAGACGCTTTTATCTGAAGCGATGTTCAAAAGAGGACAATGGAAACAATCAAAATCAACAGAAGAGCAATAACATGCAAGATCTATGAGGTTTCTTTTATTATATAAATAACAAAAAAATAGATGGAATAAAAAAAGAAAAAGCTACTGTTAGAGCCCTGTTTTTTTTTTGTTGTTGTTGTTGTGTACTATTTAAATGAATAGAAGTAGTCAATTTTTTTCTAAAATAAATGCATAAATACAGTATGTGTGCTTTCACAACTTTTGCATAGTCTCTAATTAAATGTGATAATCTGGCAAATCACTTGAATGATGAGCGTAGGATTATAATTGCTTTTTCAGTAAGTGTCTGAATGTGTTTGTGTTAATTGTACACAGAGTAAAGTGTGTTCCTGTAAGCGCATGTGCATTCAGGAGCAGGAGGACTGTAGGTGTTTATGTTGTTTGTTATTAGAGTATTACATTCCAAGTGTAAAAATATTTGACATGACTGTTTTCAGTTTTTACTCAAATCTCATAGAGCTGCATTTGTAGCAGGGGTTTATAGACTGATATAGTCACTGTAGGTGTGAATTACACGATTTAGATGCATTTGGTGTGATTCTTCGATTCTGCGTCATGCGTTCATATGGTGTGATGTGAGGATTATTGCTGACATATGCGGCTGAAGATGTCCTGAATCACTGGAACTGCTCTTGTTTTTATTGGTGATTATATAAAGGTGTGTTTCTCTCTTTCTCAGGCTGAAGGGGGAGATGGCATATAATTACAAGGGACCACGAACCAAAGATGATATAATCGAGTTTGCCAACAGAGTGGCTGGGTGAGAATTCATTACAAATCTGCATTTTTTGTCTCCAAACCGTGTTAATGCTTTAAAAGCTATTGGATGTTATTTTATCTACAGCATTGTTTTTTTGTGAAATGTTTTGCAGCAGGATCTCACCTCCATAACTGGTCTTGAGATCATATCAAGCAAAATGAGTGTCACAAATGCTTCCTTTTTGAAGTTAACATTTTCTGACATTTTTACTCTTGTGAATGTGGCTTTAGTAAAGTGAAAGTGTGAGAGGAGAACTATTAAACAGCAGTGCAGAAATCACTGTTTCTATCAGAGTGTCATCAGATTGAGCTGCGATCTTTTAGATCAGTCCTGTTTCAGTGAGTAGACCCTAAATAAACTCCTGAATTAGTCGATCAAAGTCATCAGGATTACTAGAGAAGCCCCAGTGTCCCAGTTCACACGCTCTCCACCCTAAACAGTGTGTGAGATTAGAATGAGTGTGTTCCACGTCAAAACATGTTCAGATGAGTAACACACAGAGACCCGCAGGCTTTGACGGCACTCTTGTGTTGAGATAGTTTGCTCCAAAACTGCTCTTCTGCTAAACGCTCAAAACCATGTGCTTTATCTTCGCGCATGCTTTAGTGTCTGTGTTTGTGTCTGTGTCTGTGTCTGTGTCAGTGTCTGTCTCTGTCTGTCTCTGTCTGTCTGTGTCTGTGTCTGTGTCTGTGTCTGTGTCTGTGTCTGTGTCTGTGTCTGTGTCTGTGTCTGTGTCTGTGTCTGTGTCTGTGTCTGTGTCTGTGTCTGTGTCTGTGTGTGGATTGGGGCGCAGTGAGTGTGTTGGATCTGCAGTGTTAGGTGAGTGTGCAGGACTAGATGAACCCGATGAACCCAAAGTCATTTTCTGCTGATGGTGTGGGTGTTTCTCTGTGTTTGTGTGTGTTTCAGGCCGGCGGTGCGCTCGCTGCCCAGCAGACAGATGTTCGATCACGTCTTAAAGAGGCACAGTGTGCTGTTTCTGTATGTCGGAGGCGAGTCTCCTCTGAAAGTGAGCTGGTCAATCTGTCTTCATATCTACACACAACTAAAGTTAACACTTGAATTAGGGATGGCCGTATTAATCCTAAAGTATTGATATATCGATACTGATGCGAGTATAGAAAGTATCGATACTCCAATTAAAAAGTATTGATACCTAGGTGTGTTTTATTTACCAGTGATTTTGTTTATTTAACAAAAAGTAATGCGTACAATATGCATTGAATTGGACATATAACCGATGTTAGGGAATAATTGTGAGGATAGAACTATTTTCCTTCTCATTCAAACATAGCTGTGTTTCCCAAAAGTATCATAAGAAAGCATTGATGCTTTTGGAACCTGCAGCCCAGAGCAATGCTTATCAGAGAACAGAAAAACAAAAAACATGTTTGTGTTATTTCACAGTAAACAAATTGAAATTGTAGCCTACATAATTTGTGCAGTTACATTAATTTAAATTAACATTTAAAGGTGCCATAGAATGCATTGAGAGAATATTTTAAATTGTTCTCTGATATCTACATAGAAGGTATAGGAATGAGCAAAAAATCTCCAGAAATGGTTTTACAGGTCCATTTACAACCCTAGGATTTGTCTCTAGAATGAAATGCTCTGTTATTGCCTTATTTGGAAGCTTGATGAATATTAATGAGCTCTGCTCTGATTGGCTGTTTCACAGAGCTGCTCATCTCTATAGCTCGCACATGGATAAAAATATATATTTAATTACTGAGCTCTAGCCGCTTTTAATATGCGGTTTGTTGAATCTGCCGTTTGGAATCGCTGACATGTTATTCTCATTACTGTGATGCATGTGCTCTGTGTAACGCTATACTGCAGAGGGAGTGCTTACTTACAACACAAGTTCAACACAAGTTCATTTCATGTGTGCAACAGCCTGTCACTGGCACCTTATTTTCAACTATAGGTTTTGTAGTCACCACTACAGTAAAATATGTAATATGACAAATTTATACTAACTACATATATATACTACAATTACTGCAGTTGCAATGAAGGCATATTAAATGTTAAATGCATTTCACATATAAAGTTAAGGGGGTATATTTACATATTTTACTCTTAGTAATTCAATAAATGTAATAATTTAAAAGTTAAGTATAGAAGTGTCGTATCAGTATTGTATCAAAACAAAATAAGTGGTATCGCTCATTTCTAACTTGAATGTGAGTGAACCATGTTCCTTTACGCTTCATTCATTTGAGTACACATGTTTCTTAATACTTATATCTCACTGTTAATAATTAAAACCCAAACCATATAGATATTCATAATCCTCAGGTAGAGATTGATCAATTCTCATTTAGTGTTCATGTGTCCAGTAACTGATGTACAATATCACTCCCAGCAGATGGCTCCATTTATCAGCATGTCTGATATCACACAAACATATTCGTTTGAGGAAAAATGTATTATTGTATTTTTCATAAAAATATTATCTTTCGTTGACAACCGTTGTAGTTTATTCAGTGTCCAGAGCCCTTCATTACTATCTTACAGTCTTTTATTTGTCTTTAAGTCTACACTTCATGCTTCATAATGGCAAAGCAAATGTGATTTGTGCTAACTTGCACATTTATTAACACAAGTAGACACAGTTTTAGGACATGAATGGCTGATATAAGCTGATGTGGAGCAGCATGTAAATGAACACAGTGACAGACTCAAATTACCATTTACATTTTCAAGATTAATTCATTATTGGCTTGTTTCTCAAAGTTAAATGACAAATCAAATGTTACCCCAAGATTTCTTATTTCCTGTAGTTGAACAAGCAGCTCAGACTCTTCTTCATATGTGTTGCAGCAGAAATTGTGCTTAACCTCCTCACAATATCTCCACAAGAGTGGCTCAGTGCTGTTTATTAAAGGGTTCTGGTGATGGGACGTGATGAACGACTAGGAAACCCAAATGCTAAATCTGCAACCACTTTAAGCTTTGATTTTTTTTGTCCATCAGCTTCAGTGACTGTTTTTGCTGTTGCACTCATTTTCATCACCTCTTTTTCATCTCTCAAACACACACTCAGATGCAGATCTCTCTCTCTCTCACACACACACACACACCGCTTTAACTCTTTGGTCTCTGGCGTTGATTGTGCTGCTGTGTGATTTCAGGAGAAGTACATCGAGGTGGCGTCTGAGCTCATAGTGTACACCTATTTCTTCTCTTCATCTGAAGATGTCTTACCAGAGGTGAAATTAATCATTTTTTTTAGAGTCTATGAATTCAAATACTTGTGTTTTCATATGTCTGTGTGTTTTATATATCAAATATTGAAGTGTTTTAAACAGTCACTGACTTAAACGTATTATTTTAATGCAGTCTGTGACTTTGCATGAATTGCCTTCAGTGGTCGTCTTCAAAGATGGGTCCTATTTCACATATGATGGTGAGTGAAGAAAACCGTAAATCATCGTTTCATTTGTGTTCACGCAGTGAGTCTTGTGGCCAACAGTTTCACAGTAAACCTAAAATATGTGTATACTTTATGTAACGTTGTTTTGCACTATTATTCAGGTAAAGTGTCTGTCAAACTAACTGTTTTAATTCAATCACAATCAGTTCAGGGGAGTTTTACCAGATTTGTAATGCGATGCGTCTGTAACCCGGCATGTTTTTCTGCTATAATTAAAGTTTGTGGGTTTAACTTTTACAACTGTAGAGTTAAAGACAAAAGTATTGTAACTGTCCTGTAGTAGTGTAAAGTAAAATCTTCTTACTTGTTCGTTTATATTGTCTTATTATTCTATTCTGATGGTCTGTCTTCTTACAACAGCAGTGTGAATGTGCTGTAGACAGACACTATCACAACTGAAAGAGGTTTGAATCCACTTTAAAGTTTAGCTACAAGCCAATGTACAGACTTTTAACTCTGTTTGAAAATGAATAGGACATTTGGAAATCTTAAAATGACTCTCATGCCATCATCACAGATGTATATGACGTTCTGTGTTTCTCCGGAGTAAGATAGTAAGATGCTCATGTTGTGTTTCAGAGTATGAGGACGGCAGCTTGTCATCTTGGGTCAATCGAGAGCGATTCCAGAGTTATCTGCCCATTGATGGATTCACTCTCTATGAGCTGGGAGAGACAGGTGTTTACCATATCATATTAACTAAATCTAGCATATCTGGATGGAAGCTCGATCCTAGAGCAACCGTATTTGTTAACATACTTTAAAAATTATTGTTATTTTTCCAGAATGAATTGGTTTGTGTCATGCGCTTCAGCATAGATGTCCATATGAACTGATCATACACTGACATGATAATATATAACACACATTGACTGTAATATGGATTTCTTGATGAACATGAATTAATGGAATATGATCATCAAGAGCCTTTTTTCTGTCTGTGGTAAAAGCTAAGAAACTATGGCTATTGTTTTCCTTCGTTTTCAGGTAAATTGGTGGCGATCGCAGTCACTGATGACAAAGGTTCAACAGAGCAAAGCAGCAGGTACAGAGAAGCAGACAACTGTTTTTATGGTCATGTGATGCTGTGATGTCAGTCAGTATTGTCTTTTGTGTTTAAACCGTTGACTCTAGAATTGATTTGTTCATTCAGGTTGAAAGGTCTGATCCAGAGAGTTGCTACTGAACACAGAGATCAGTTCAGCAGGTGAGAGCTTCATGAAACCGTTCTGTAGTTCAGGATTTGATGGCTGCTGTTCATCAGTTTAATAATAACAGTTTACTCTTTTCTGAGATTACATATTATTGACCCAAGGAAATCATTCCCTCACAGAAAAACCGCATACATTGCTCCTGTTTTCCACACGTGATCACATGTGATGTGGAGCACATGCTGCAAATACTGTACAAACACTCTAATATTTTCATTAAGCACAGTAATGCAAATAGAAATCTACTGAAGATCAGAATTTCTGACTCTTACGGGCTAACCGTAAATATCAAACAACTATTTCAGCTGAAAGATAAATGTTTTAATGTTTTCCACCAGGATAAGAAATAATTCAATTATTTTCATTTAATCTGTTTAAAATGCTGAATTTGTTACATAACAAAAACATAATATTTCTATGAAGATGCGCTTAGTGTTGTGTTATGAATAATAAACAATTATTCACTGAACTGTAAGCATGTAATGAATCACACTGACAGCTTCATACTCGTGTGAAATAGTCCTGTGACATGCCATTCATCTACATTTAGGTGTTTACATTATCACCAAGAAATCACTTTACTTTTGGCCAGATAGATATATTTCAGTTTAATGTCCACATGAGTCGTCAGTGCTGTGATCGCTCTGCTATATTGCGTTCTTGTTTTGTTTTTTCCTGTCTGGACAAAGTTGATGTTTTTCCGGCCCAACCAGACAATCACTAGTTATTAGTCGGTAAGCTACTGTGTTTTTGCTTTTATTTCTAGAATAGAGCAGACATTAGATCAGAGCTGAGAGAGTGAACTCTGTCCATCGTGCTGTTTCTGTAATGATGCACAGTTCATGCTCACAATCCGTCATATGTCTGTCTCTGTCTTACTGTCTGTCCTCCAGGGATTTCCAGTTCGGCCACATGGACGGTAATGACTATATCAACAGCCTTATAATGGGGTGAGTATCTCTGGACCCTCAGGCAGGGTTTGCTGAAGGTTGTGCAGAGGTTAGGGGAAGATGGTTATGTAATAGGTGACATACTTTGTCATGAAATATATATATCATTACTCTGACATAAATAAGCGTTGTTTGGCACTGACGAAGTGCTCTTCCTCCTGCAGTGAGGTGTCAGTGCCCAGCATCATCATCCTCAACACCTCAAACGAGCAGTACTTCCTGCCGCCGGAGCCTGTGGAGGATCTTCAGCAGCTGCTCCAGTTCTTCAGCAGCGTTCTGGACGGCAGCGCTCCGGTAATGTCGGATCCTCACCTTTCACACACGTCCATGTCTCCATGTCTTTCAGTTACTGCTCAGGTCACATGTCTTTATGTGTAAAATACACACACAGTCTTGTTTTCACAGCTGAATGACATGAAGCAGCTTCTGTGTTTCTGTTTAGATCATAAGGGACTTGACGAAAGTCAACCATTTTAGAGGCACTTCAGCGTTTCTCCATGTGATATAACCAGGGTTTGAAATGAACACCCACCAAATGCGGGTAACGCTGTCCAATCACCAGCCGATTTGGCGGGTTACGTTTGGTGTATGTTCACTCATTTGTTTATTGGGGAAGTTCATGCAAACCAAATCTGTGCAGTTTAGCACAAATACTGAACTCATGAGACATCATGACATTAGGGCTGGGCGATTTGGCCTAAAATCAAAATCTCGATTAATTGAACATTTTAACCCGATTACGATTAATGAACGATTATTTTATTCATTAATAAACTTATATTTAATTATATTTAAATATTTTTTTTTTTTTGCCCTCATAGTTCACTGACACGTTTTGTAGAGTAAATATTCTCACATATTACAAGTGAGAGATTTTTGAATGAAGGGTGCACACACTATCTACTATCTATGATTATTTATTGAACAACAGTGTTGAACAACTGAAATTAATGTAAACATTGCTTAAAACGAAAAGTCACATTTTTCTTAAATTAGTGAAAATAAATAACTTGCACTTTTGGAAACAAAATAAATTTATAAAATAATAATAAATATTAAAAGTAGAAAATAAGCAGTATCTCTTCTAAATAAAATTACTCTTGTATATCCTGTAAATACTTTTTACTGTATAAATACTGCTTAAGCTGTCCATCGACACGTCGGCGGAATAACGCAACGTAACGGAGCGGGGTCATGTGACTCCACACGCGGTAGTGTTTTTAAAGGGGAAGTAATTGAAATAATTGACCTGGAAAAATTTGATCGATTATAGGGTCTGAATGTCGATTTCGATTACTTTTCGATTAATCGCCCAGCCCTACATGACATTATGGAGTATATTGCAAAAAACAAACAAAACACTTCTACAGAAATGCACGCATTCAGGACTATGTGATGAAGTCTGGTTTGACCAGTTTAGTGCGTGTGTGCATTTAGAGAGCCTTCTTTCACTGCATGAATCAGTCTATTAATATGCATTAATATCGCATATTTCAAGATATGGGGCAGAAAATCTATATATTTATATCATTTCATATAGTTATAATATCACACAAAGAGTGCATTTTTTTCTTAAAAAATCAGCATGATTACAATATGTGACCCTGGACCACAAAACCAGTCATAAGGTTAAATTTTACAAAACTGAGATGTATACATCATGTGAAAGCTCAATAAATAAGCTTTCTATTGATGTATGGTTTGTTAGGATAGGACAATATTTGGCCGAGATACATCTATTTGAAAATCTGGAATCTGAGGGTGCAAAAAAATCTAAATACTGAGAAAAACACCTTTAAAGTTGTCCAAATTAAGTTCTTAGCAATGCATATTACTAATCAAAAATTACATTTTGATATATTTACAGTAGGAATTTTACTAAAAATCTTCACGGAACATGATCTTTACTTAATTTCCTAATGATTTTTGGCATAAAAGAAAAATCAATAATTTTGACCCATACCATGTATTTTTGGCTATTGCTACAAATATACCCCAGCGACTTAAGACTGGTTTTGTGGTCCAGGGTCACATATGATATTGATTTTATACAACAGTTCAATAAACAATAAGAGAGTTATGTACGTTTTAGATACCATATTGGCTGTTCTTGCTCTATTTTGCCAACAAAAATCATTCCAAACACAGCACTGTTTTGTGTCTCAGAGCAACATGACGGCGTTTCTTTCCTGAATGAATCAACCGTTTAATGATTCGGTTCAATCGCAGTGACTCACTTATTAACAGCAATTTACTGCCATAAGTGGTAATAATTGACTGATTAAATGTTAGAATTTCACTCAAAAGATGATGCACACTTTAAAAAAAATGTCTTTATAAAGGTAAAAATCTATTTAAACTTATTGGAAAAGATAAATTTCTATCACTGCAGTGAACTGGCCACAGAATATGAAGAATATCGAAGAGTTCAGAAGTCAGTTGTCCACACACAAAAACACACTCCACATAATAGTGTCTAATTATCATTATCAATAAAATTCCAGTAAATATTGAGATATTATTTTTTGTCAATATCACACACCCCTAGTACTGACACCAAATGATTTTCAACGCTCGCTTTGTCATGTCCGCTGTAGACAGCCTCAAGCTGGTGGGTTATTTATTTATTTATTTATTTATTTTTGTCTAGTAGAAGTTATGAATGGCCAGTAACTTAGTAATTTAGTAGCCAAATAGGCTGGTGAGTGAAAAAGTTAATTCCAATCCCTGCATATAACGGCAGAATCTTGCAGTGAATGAGCAGCGTCTGCATGCTGCTGTCCTTGTAGAGATTCAGTCTTGATCCGGCTCTACTAACCGCAGCTTCTCTGTGTTTTCTGACAGGCGTATGGAGGAGACGGCATATTCCAGAGGATCAAGCGTGTGGCGTTCGATGCCAGATCCACTATAATGGTGAGTGGATCTCAGAATCTGCAGTAGCTACTGTATCTAATGATTCAAGAGAAGACTCTAGATTCACTGTCATTTCATTATTTCCCACCTAAATGTGACATAAATGCATTATACCATACTACACTCTGGTGTGACTCTAATGTGCTCCTGAATTTGTAAAACTGCTCATATACTGAACATGAGCTCTGACTGATGTCAGTGAATCAGATGAATTTGGATCCACAGCAAACGATTGATCATGAACCTAAACGTGTAACCAACACCTGATTAATCCTTAAACGCACACCGTGTCAGGTGTCCCAGAACATCAACCCATCTTTATCTTAGACCTCCATCTTCTTAGTAGGGATGCACTGAATGTTCGGCAACTGGAATTTTTCGTCTGAAAATAGCAAAAAGAGCTATTTCAGTGTTTGGCCAAATAAGCGAAAAGGCTGAGTAAATGATCGCAAACAATGAGGTGATGTGATCAAATAGAGGCGTGCACTAATGATCCAACATGTGTTCAGTGTGGAAACATTTAAAACTGTCTGAGAAAGACCGACAGCGAGAGACTGTTTAGAAGCGCATCGCATGTCTTCATGAGAAGAGAAAGGTTACTGTATGATGACTGAAATCATCCATTAGTCAATCAACTCCAGAACGTTCTGTTGTCTAATACACCAGACACCAATTGTATTTATTCTGACAGCAGCTCCTTAGCCAGGGTTCAAAGACCAAAGATGACAATCATTCACAAATCTGCTGCTGCCAGCAAACACTAGGACTGGGCTCTTCTTGTGGGTTTACCACTAAATAAAAGTCAACATTCAGAAATGTTAGTATTGTCATTTTACTGTTGTTCTGTAACATAATGATGACAAAAATAATGCTAACAATCATTCCAACCGCTCTATTAATACATTTATTCTAACATTCTCCTTTGCTCAGCAAGGCTGCATTTATTTCTAGATTAAAAACACATGCCTGATTCAAGAAGGAGGTCTTAAAAATGGCCAAAGAATATTATTTTACTAATTAATTTTAAGTTAAATTGTGCTTTGTTGGAAGGCTATACGGCTTTTTAAAATGTTACAAATGTTCAGTGTTAAATATTTTTAAAATGTTGTGTTGTAAAAGACAAAACTATAAAAAGCACATTTAGACTGTTTAATTTATGCAGTGGTGAAAAAAAGTCAAATATATGGTGGGAAAAACCGTGTTCAGTAATCAGCCTTCGACCCAGTGTTTAATTTTGTTCGGCTTCAACCAAGAATTTTCATTTCTGTGCATCTCTACTTATTAGTATTACTCAATCTGTTCATTATCAGCAATATAACATGAAAACAATACAAAATTGTAAATGAATGTCTGTTTTCATTGTTTATAGCGCTTGATGTCCAGTGTGTCTGTGGTGATTTAATGCTGGAGATGAATGATGAAGCTCATTAAGAGTGTGTCGTTATTGCCGTCCTCTGATGATCTCTCTGTCTCTGGTCTGCAGTCGGTGTTCCGCAGTTCTCCGGTGCTCGGCTGCTTCCTGTTCGGCCTGCCGTTAGGCGTCATCAGCCTCATGTGTTACGGCATCTGCACGGCCGAATCCGACGACACGGCGGACGACACGGAGGGGATGAAGAGAGACGGCTTTACGGACGAGGAGGAAGAAGAGGGTGAGGAGGAAGAGCAGCATCAACTCCCGGCTGGAATAGAAGAGACGGGAGAAGAGGATGAAGATGCAGAGAAGATCAAACAAAAGACTCCAAGTGACAAAAAGGTTGATTAACGAGAATTGAACACCTCAGAAGAGGAAACCATGGCTTAGAATCTCCTCACTGCTTTTCGTTTGGATTATTCGTTTTCCGCTTCTTTATTTTCAGAATTCCCCTAAATGTCCGTCAAATTAAAAGTCTTCAGGACCAGCCATGGAGCTCTATATGACTATATTGAGTTACCAAAGCACATAGGCGACAAACACTGACTGTTTTAAAGTCTTTGTGCTGACCAATAATCATTACTGTAATAATGTGTCCTTATGAGCCCGTCTCTCACCTTAACTCGTGTCGACTGCAGTTCTCTCTCAGTTGAAACTCGCTAAACGATTGATCTCTTTTCTTACTTTGTTTTGAATGAGAAAGTGCAGTTATTGTTGCATTAAAGACTTGATCAACAGAGGATCGTCTTATATATTAAGAACATTTTCAGACGTAATGACCGCACATAAAAGCTTTTCTCCTGCTTGTTACACAGACGTGATCTGACCGACTGTAGAAGTGGTTCTAGTAGCGATGGATTTGGTGAGAGCATCTTTATTTCTCTGAAATGATGATCGAAGGCTTGGTTTTTATCATATGCACTGAACTGACGTCATGCACTGAACACATTCACAACTTTAGCTTCAGTTTTCCTTTTATTTTTTAACTAGATAGTCTTGATCCTGGAGAACAGGTGCTATATTTAACATTTTATAGCAAGTAGTGTCCGTATATGTGTTTTATAGATATAAAGGCTTTATATGTCAGCTCTTCTAAGCATCGATTACCAAAACTTACTCGCAAACTGTTCTTGCATTCATGAAAAATGAAAGTGAAGAGTTATAAATTTTATTTAGATTCTCAAAACTACAGTAAATAACTGTAAACGGTTATAAAGGAATGTGAACATTCGGAGCAGATCTGTAGGTCTGTCGGTTTATAGCGCTTCAGCTGATCTCAGACACAGTTTTATTAGACAACATTTCCAGTTCGAGCCAAAGCTGTCGTTACACAGGAACATTGACGAGTGTTTGGATCATGCTGCTTTATGGTCAAACTCGATCTGAAGGGTCACACTGGATCGTAATGGAGTGACGTCGCTAACTTTGCCTTCTCCTTCCCTTCCTGATATCTGCTGTTACTGTAGGGATTCTCATGTTTAGACACATTACTTGTCTTACTGTTTCTGCTGTGTTCAGTAAGTGTTTCTTTGTCTCTCTCTCGTTCTACATTCGTCCCTCATGTCAATATCATGGTAAAGTAGACTTTGACTCGATTACGTTCAGTTTTTTGTATGCGAATACATTTGTCTGAAAGGTAATTGTAGGGATTTATAACAGTGCTGCTTTTGATGAAAGTTGTTTTTTTTTTAGCCCAGATGTTTATGTATAGTATAGTTATTGGGGTAAGATGTGTCAGCGTCTTTAGCCGAACATGTTTGTCACTTGTCCACATGTTTATAAAGGGCCTATCGTGAACAGCAAAGTTCTGCCAAAAACAATGCCGAAACAATTACAATCAATAAAGAAGTCCGTGTTTGACACATTCTTGTGGAGCTGTAATTCATTAAAGTCACATCGTGTGTAATCATGACCGATTAAAGTCTTCATGCCGGTCCACAGCAGAAGTTAGTGTACAGTGGGGGAAATAATTGTTTGATCCACTGCTGATTTTGTATAATTTTACAGTGAGAGATGGAATATTAACAACAAAAAAACTCATTTCAAAAAAGTAGGGCCGGGCGGTATACCTTTTCATACCGAATACCGGTGTTTTTTTGTTTTTTTATGATATTCATTTTTCATATTCATTTGTCTGAAGCAACACATCTGCGGTGTGAACATATTTCAGTATGTCTGAGAAAGACCCAAGGTTAGCGATTTGCAAAACTTGTAATGCCGAAATTTCAAGAGGAGGTGTGTCTGCAGTGGTGTGTGCAGATGATGATGAGAACAGAGATCGAGACAGATGTAGCTTTCAATGAGTGGAAAACAATGGCTTTACGTTGGTGTTATGTCGCAATATTTTAAAGATATGTCTTTTCTATATACTGTATTTTTATTAATATTTATGTTTTAAACCATGGAGGTGAGCCAATGGATATCACACAAGCAACGTGAAAACTGGCAATATGTTAAAGTTAAAGTAAAAACTGACTTTCAGCATCTGATGTGCATTCTTTCAGACACTGAGAGACGATTATACTTAATATGCTGACATTAATTTAGTGCCTTGATATTTTTCTTGTGCCCCGAACATGGTGGGAAAAAAATAAAAAGAAACGTGTTTTGTGTAAGGTTTGTTTTTGAAAGTCTTAAAGCTCTTAATTTTCATTGATGACTGTAGTGTTATTAGGAGGTTATGAAAGTCATAATTATGATTTCAGGTGGTCTTAAATGTGGGGACTGAAAGACAAGAATTGCGATGAAACTTCAAAAGGCTATCCATTGAATAAATATGAGCGCTGCACGTTTCACAGTCATTTGCTGCGCTGCTTTGTGTACCATTATTCTGACAGCGCCTCCTGCTGGAAGAGAAACACATAGAGTTGTAAATGTGAACTCATGGATCCACAAGATAATGTGTTATAAAAATTTAAACAAAGGCAGTAAAATATATGTTTATGTTATTTAAGTAATATAATACTTGATTGATAATAATTGTTTAAATTGGTATGATTGATTTATTCTTAGAAATTTTAATATTAATTTATGCAATTGCAGTGCCTTGATTCTAGTAAGATTTAGTACACAGTCGTAGCCATAAATGCAATGGTACTAATAATTGGCATAATTCTTTCGGTTTCGGCCAAGAATTTTCATTTGGGTGCATCACTACATCATGTGTAAACGTGGTCAGGCTAAAGTTGTAGCCGCAGGAGGCAACACAAGCAGTTTGCTTCACCACCTCCGCCACAAACATGTCCTGGAATATGACGAGTGCACAATAAAGTGTTGTGTATTTTGACTGCAAGTCATGAATTCTGATTTCTTCACCTCATTACAATTATGAGTGCCACTGTCACTTCTTTGTGAACAGCAGCATTTTGTGAGACCAATCAAACCTGGGTTAATACTAGTCCGGTCAATGTAAGCCAATATACTGCAGTAATTATTCTCTAATTTATTAGGAAATAATTTGGAAAAATACCGTGAAATAAATTTTTGGTCGTACCGCCCAGCTCTACAAAAAAGTTATAATTTGATTTGCATTTTAATGAGTGAAATAAGTATGTGATCCCCTATCAATCAGGAAGATTTCTGCCTCCCAGGTGTCTTTTATACAGGTAACTCCCTTTAAGAGAGTGCTCCTAATCTCAGCTTGTTACCTGTATAAAAGACACCTGTCCACAGAAACAATCAATCAATCAGATTCCAAACTCTCCACCATGGTCAAGACCAAAGAGCTGTCCAAGGATGTCAGAGACAAGATTGTAGACCTACACAAGACTGGAATGGGCTACAAGACCATCATCAACCAGCTTGGTTCACAAATGGAAGAAACACAAAATAACTGTCGATCTCCCTCAGTCTGGGGCTCCATGTGAGATCTCACCTTGTGGAGTTACAATGATCAGGAGAACAGAGAGGAATCAGCCCAGAACTACATGAGACGATCTCAGATCAAAGAATCTGAGACCACAGCCGTCTGAAGTTTGCCAATCAACATCTGAATGATTCAGAGGAGAACTGGGTGAAAGTGTTGTGGTCAGATGAGGCTAAAATCCAGCTCTTTGGCATCAACTCAACTCGCCGTGTTTGGAGGAGGAGGAATGCTGCCTATGACCCCAAGAACACCATCCCCACCGGCAAACATGGAGCTGGAAACACTATGCTTTGGGGGTGTTTTCTGCTAAGGGGACAGGACAACTGCACCGCATCAAAGGGACGATGGACGGGGTGAGAACCTTGAGTGAGAACCTCCTTCTCTCAGCCAGGGCATTGAAAATGGGTCATGGACGGGTATTCCAGCATGACAATGACCCAAAACACACGGCCAAGGAAACAAAGAAGACCTGTCAATCATCTTGTCACAACATCCTCCACATTTCATTTAACTTAACATCCCACCGTATTGGAGAGAAAAGTGGCACGTTGATCTGCCATTCGTGGGTCTTTCATGCCCAAAACTCTGATCATATTTTCGGCGTAATGATGCATTTAAAAGTTAATGAGCAAACAATGTTTTTAAAAGTTAAGATTGCTGTTGCAGATGAATAACATTAATTAAATATGTTGTACCACTTTAAATGTTGAGTATTAATAACCTAAACCCCTTTTTCTAAACATCTCTGCCTAACCGCACATCCGCCATGCTTGTAGTTTTAAAATGTGTTTTATTTGTGTTTTTAGCCCTTGACCAAATCCTTTGCCAAAGTGCAATGGATTGTGGGCAATGTTAGCCATTAGAGTGTGCACAGATCCACACTTCAAAAATCGACCTGAAATAGTAGACCATCGGGGGACCTTTGGCAGACTCTTTTCAGCACACTATGCTGAGTATAAGTGGGACACACTTATTGTAATCTCACATGCTATTTAGGATGATAGTATGAACATTGGGACGCAGGGTAAGTCATGTTTTGCGAAGGGGTCCAATACTTGTTTCATTAATTAAAATGCAAATCAATTTATAATTTTTTTAAAATGTGTTTTTCTGGATTTTTTAGTTGTTATTCTGTATCTCACTGTTTAAACAAATCTACTATTAAAATTATAGACTGATCATCAGTGGGCAAATATACAAAATCAATATATAATTTTTTTTTTCTCCTCACTGTAAATGAATGACTTCAACTTGCTCTGTGAATGTAAGTCAGTCGCTGGAGGTCAAGGTGTTCCTCTGCTTGAATTAAAGAGTTCATCTGTTCTCTTTTTCATTTTGAGTGCTAAGATCTATCAAGTTCATATCTAAGAAGGCATTTAGTTTTCCACGTAAAGTCCATATGTAGAAACATGTCTTGGCAATACGACAGATTCTAATATGAACCCTTTACAACCAGAAAGCTTATAAAAAGAACTGCTGAATTTGCCAAGAACTTGTTACAGAACCTCCAGTGGATCAATCTTTTGTCCAAAACATATTCCTGCCTCATAGTGTCAGATGTTCTCAAATGATCACAGAACCGATTTCTCCAAAAAAAAAAAAAGTTAAATTCATTGAATCAATTAAATTCAAAAATGGGGATAAGGCTGGGTTTGTGAATGATGGTCATTTTAGCATGCTTGTTCAGTTCTAAGACTTGTTCCATGTAATGTTTGTGGTTTCTGAAATCATGAAAGAGAGTAAGGCAGGTTTTAGACTTTTTTTAAGAGTGGACCACAAGAGAGAAACGCTCTGCCGCAGACTCAGTTTTGGCAGGATGGTACATGTGTGCTTGTGTTTTTGCTGGACAGTGCTTCACTGTGATTTGAATGAAGGCGTGTTTTATTTGACATTAGGCTCTGGGTAGTTTGATTAATACATGAAACTCATAATCCAAAATGAAAACCATGTTGAAATCAGCAGCAGCTTTTCACTCTCAACTACAGTAAGAGCAGAAAACACAAAAGAGGAGAAAGGCTGATCAGAGAGGAAATAAGTGCAAAGAGGAGTCGTGATCTCCAGCCCTGATTAGATATTTAGTATCATATGCGGTCTGTTCTGATGACATTCAGTGATGCTCTTTGTCTACCAACACGCACACGATAGCAGTCACATGTGTTTGCATTGTAGATGGACATTATTTTGGCTCAATAGCAGACAAAAACATCATGCTGTTACTCTGAGATTTTGACTTCACTCTCACATCTCAACTTCACAAACTGAATGAGTGTTCAGGAACATCATGAAAGTGGATGAGGAGCACAGAAAGCATCATGCAGTGGATCAGAGCAGATCAGCATGAAAGCACCATAAAAGTTGTCCAAACAAGTCTTTATGTAAGGAGGAGAGTTTTTATCTTGACAGCCCTTCACTTTCACTGTAAACAGAGTTTGGAGATTCTGCTATAAAAACTCCTTTTGTGTTCAATGAAAGAACATCATTCAGGCTTGGAAAGACGAGGGTGAGCAGATGACAGAATGGTGATTTCTGAGTGAACTAGTCCTTTCAGACAGACTTTACTGTGTTTTATAGCTGAGCTGATTTCATGTCTGTCTTACACACTGACCTTCTGCTTCTAGAACAGATTTTATTGAAGAAGAACGACAGTGTGGAGTGAAACACAGAGCTGAATCTGTGATGATGAGCAGCTACTGTGCCTTAAACAATAAGTCTATTCTGTATTCATTCTTCAGCTCCTCATATTCATCTCTGCTTGTGAATTCCTGTTGGCCAAAATCCTCCAGACTCACATTTTTGTAAAATAAAGTTCATTGATTGCATAATATGATGAGCAGGTCATGTTATTTCTTTTTGTTTTATATCATATATAATGTTAAAGGACAGACTGATAATTTTGTATGGTGTGTGTGTGTGTGTGTGTGTGTGTGTTAGAGAGAGAGAGAGAGAGAGAGAGAGAGAGAGAGAGCGCCCTCTACAGTGAGTGGTCGCTATGGTAACGTCAGTGTCATCGGCGGAGCCGCAGACAAATGGCAGAACGCGTTGAGCATCAGACGCGTTTTACGCAACGAAATCACGCGTTAGCGAATGGATGCGGACAAACACACATCATAAATGTCATCTCTGAGGATTATTAGCCGGACACTCGAATACCCGTTATTTAGGATGTCGTGGATTGTGCCTTTTCTTCATTTCTACTGGAACTTTCCATTAACTTGCGTTGTGTTTCTACATCTGTCTGCAGTGCGCGGCGACTGAGCGCGCGTCCGCGATGGAGAGCAGACGATCAACATGCGCGCGAACACAGATCCTTCCCTAAAGATGTCAGATAGCGCTGCGTGATGATAATGACGATGATGTGTGTGTTTGTGTGTTATGATCGGAAGGGTTCGAGATTGATGGAGGATAGACTGTGATGATGATGATGATGATGATGGAGCAGAGCAGATGCGCGCGCGCACGCTCACAGTCCAAACCACATCACCTGACAACTCCATTTAGTGGATTACAGAGAACTAGGTCGGATTTCTCATACAAATGAATGGATTAGTGACTCACACCTTATTCTACACATCATTCCTCCTCATCTCATTGTTTGTGGGCAGATCTCAGCATCAGGGTTTGATTGGACACATGAGCTCTCTATCACATGTAAGTTCACACTAACAGATGGAGAGCTGATGTTGAAGGGGTTATGACTTTTTAAATTATGTCCATCAAGGTACATTTTGTTGACTGAAATGTAGAGTATATTGTCTGATGTTCTGAATGAAAATCTCAGATATGAGCTGCTTTCATGATCAGATCACATCTGCATTAGAAACTGAGGATCCCTGATGTGGAAGTGTTTTGGAAACTGCTGTAGGATGGGCTCATGATACTGGCTCATACTGTAGGAAAGATGAAATGAAAAATAATGGTTTAGTATGAAATGGTGAAAAAAAAAAAAAACGTTTACAACCCCCTGCTACTTACATCAATAATAGAAGTAAGCAGTTATAGCAGTTCTATAATCCGACACACATTCTATTGAATATTGAAATCTGATTTAATGTGAAAACCTAATGAGCCACTATTTTATATCTAAGGTCTCTCTTTACATTCTTATAACAAACATCATTTTGTTTGTAAAGTTGGAGAAAAGTTGTGTCCATATTCATTACAGTAGTGAACATCAGATCAGTGGACGGATGAGATCCTCAAAATATGTATTACAAACATCAAACATTTATGCTTTGTGCTAAACTTAATTTGCCTTTTACAGTTATTACCTGTGGTTATGTAACAATGGTAATCATCTTAGCTAAATAATTAATTTTTTTCAACAATGGTTTCGTTAACAATTTAAAAAAAAATTTGGTTAAATTAAATATTACAATTTAAATATACCTAATGTCAATTATGGACAACTTAATCACAAAAACAAATGTATTTGGACTTGAAGACGTGGTGCTTTTTTCCAAGCATTTATACAAGCATTATTATGCATAAAAACTTTGGATTTTAATACAGTATATAATTATCCCAGATATTGTTACAAACGGGATGACTGAGAGTGGGGATCCAAATGCAAGGCTTTATTTAGACGAGGTCAGAACAGACAGGGTCGATCACCAGCAAACATCAACAGCAAAGATAATCCAATAGCGTAATCCAAAGAACAAGCGTTGGTCAAAATCCAGGTGAGCAGTCCAAAGGAAACAATGAAATGAAAACCAGAAACTAGAAAACTATGACTAAGACTAGGAATCAACTGACTAAGACTATGACTAGGAAAACAGGAAAAACAAACAGGGAAAAACGCTCAGTAAGGTCCACAAATGTAAATCAATACTTCGCAATGTGTGTGTGTGATGAGCTGGCTTTTATGTCTGGTAAACAGGAAGTAACCATAGAGGCAGCAGAGGGAGCAGCAACAGTCAGTGGGGGTAAGGGCTCCCTCTGCTGGCCTGGCGTAACATAGCCCCCCCCCAAGGAGCGGCTTCCAGACGCTCCAAAAAACAACAGGAGGAAACAGTCCAGGGGAGCGGTGGGGGGGCCAGGAGACTGAGGCAGAACAGGTGGGGCAAAGGCCCTCCAGAGCAGGGCAGGAGATTCAGGAGCCCTCCAGGGCAGGGCTGGAGGCAGAGCAGTCCTTTGAGGTGGAGCAAGAGTCTTAGGAGCCCTCCAGGGCGGAGCAGGAGGCTTAGCGACCCTCCGGGGCAGAGCAGGAAGCGTAGAAGCCCTCCAGGGCGGAGCCGAAGGCGGAGCAAGGGGTTTAGGAGCCCTCCAGGGCGGAGCAGGAGGCGGAGCGGCCCTCCAGGGCAGAGCAGGAGGCGCAGGAGCCCTCCAGGGCGGAACAGGAGGCGCAGGAGCCCTCCAGGGCGGAGCAGGAGGCGCAGGAGCCCTCCAGGGCGGAGCAGGAGGCGCAGGAGCCCTCCAGGGTGGAGCAGGAGGCGCAGGAGCCCTCCAGGGCGGAGCAGGAGGCGCAGGAGCCCTCCAGGGCGGAGCATGAGGCGCAGGGGCCCTCCAGGGCGGAGCAGGAGGCGCAGGAGCCCTCCAGGGCGAATCAGGAGGCGCAGGAGCCCTCCAGGGCGAATCAGGAGGCGCAGGAGCCCTCCAGGGCGGAACAGGAGGCGCAGGAGCCCTCCAGGGCGGAACAGGAGGCGTAGAAGCCCTCCAGGGCGGAACAGGTGGCCGCATCATGGACTGGGACCTGGGGAGAACAGGGATAGAGGAGGCAGACAGAGCAAGGAGAGAAGTAGAGAGTTCACGGGAGAACGTGGCCTCCATAGCCGTGACCAGGCAGACGAGAACTTCAGGACCGACTTTCGGGGCGGTTCCTGGGCAGACAGAGACTTCTGGAACGGCCCCAAACGCCAAGACAGAGATGACAGGGAACCTAGGCGGTGCAGGCAGAGCAGGGAGTCTTGGCGGGGCAGACAGAGCAAGGAACCTTGGCGGAGAAGACAGGGCAGGGAACTTTGGCGGCGCTGGCAGAGCAGGGAGCACTGGCGATGCGGGCAGAGCGTGAAGCCTTGGCTGAGCGGGCAGAGCGTGAAGCCTTGGCGGAGCAGGCAGAGCGTGAAGCCTTGGCGGAGCGGGCAGGGCGCGAAGCCTTGGCGGAGCGGGCAGGGCGTGAAGCCTTGGCGGAGCGGGCAGAGCGAGAAGCCTTGGCGGTGCTGGCAGAGCGTGAAGCCTTGGCTGAGCGGGCAGAGCGTGAAGTTCCGCTATGGACGCCACCTCCGAAGGAGGTATAGGCGCAGCGGACATGCGTGCAGAAGAGCTCTCCAGAGCAAACTTGTGGGCAGACTCATGGGCAGAAGAGGCCACTGGGGCACAGTGTGCAGCCCACACACTCAAAATGGCGATAGCCATAACAGGTAACACAGTTGGCGGAGGAATGCCCTCCGGGTCATTGGGCGTGGGGCTTGGGAGCGTTGGCTCTGTGTGACTTGGGAGCGTTGGCTCTGCATGGCTTGGCAGCGTTGGCTCTGCATGACTTGGGAGCGTTGGCTCTGCATGGCTTGGGTGCGTTGGCTCTGCATGGCTTGGGAGCGTTGGCTCTGTATGGCTTGAGAGTGAAGGCTCTGGATGCTCAGGGGAGATGTGACTTGGCAGTGAAGGAGTAGCTATGACCTGACTCGTCATGACAGGAGCAGCAGTGACTTGATTTGGCGTGAGAGGGACAGCTGTGGCTTGACTTGGCTCGGAGGGAACAGCTGCTTGACTTGGCCTGACAGGAACAGCAGCTGTATCTTGACTTGTCCTGGCAGGAACAGTGACTGTGACGTGACTCGACTCGGCAGGGACAGCAGCTGTAACTTGATTTGGCGTGACAGGGACAGCTGTGGTTTGGCCTGGCTCGGAGGGAACAGCTGCTTGACTTGGCTCTGAAGAAACGACTGCTGCGACATGATTTGGCCTGACAGGAACAGCAGCTGTATCTTGACTTGTCCTGGCAGGGACAGTGACTGTGACGTGACTTGACTTGGTAGGAACGGCAGCTGGTGCAGGTTCGAGAGAAGCAGATATGACGTTCACAGGCAATGGCTTGGTTGACGTGGCGTGAGCAGACGCTGGCTTGGTTGACGTGGCGCTAGCAGATGCTGGCTCGGCTGACAGTAAGGGACCAGCTGAACGAGCCGACCGCAGTGGTGGGTCCTCCAAGCTAGACATTAGTCTCTGATACGTCCTGGGAGGGTGAGAGTCTGACGCTGTAGCCACCCTGTTAATAACAGACTCAGGTATGGCGGCCATCTTGCGTGCAGGTTCAAGCGTGGCGGCCATTTTGTGTGCAAGCACGGGCGTGGCGGTCATCTTGGGTGCAGGCTCTGGCGTGGCGGCCATCTTTGCAGCAGGCTCTGGCGTGGCGGCCATCTTTGCAGCAGGCTCTGGCGTGGCGGCCATCTTTGCAGCAGGCTCTGGCGTGGCGACCATCTTAGCAGCAGGCTCTGGCGTGGCGGCCATCTTAGCAGCAGGCTCTGGCGTGGTGGCCATTCTGACCGGGAACTCAGGAACGGAAGCCATCTTATGAACGGGCCTTGGAACGGCGGCCATCTTGTGAGCAGGGTCTGGAAGAGCGGCCATTTTGGGTGCAGACTCAGGAAAGGAGGCCATCTTATGAGCTGACTCGGGAAGGACAGTCATCTTGTGATCGGGTTCGGGGGTGGCGGCCCTCTTGTGAACAGGTTTGGGGATGGCGGCCATCTTGTGATCGGGCCTTGGGGTGGCAGCCATCTTGTGAGATAAGTCAGACGTGGTAGATTTCTTGTGAGCTGGGTCCAATCGGGTGTCCATCTTGAATGCGGACTCAGGAAGGATGGTCCTTCCGAAAGCTGATTCGGGAAAGGCGGCCATTTTGTGAACGGGCTCCTGAAAGGCAGACATCTTATGAACAGGCTTTGAACTAGCAGATATCTTGTGCTTGGGCTCGAAGCTAGCAGACATCTTGTGCTGTGGCTCGAAGCTAGCTGACATCTTGTGCTGTGGCTCGAAGCTTGCAGACATCTTGTGCTGTGGCTCGAAGCTAGCTGACATCTTGTGCTGTGGCTCGAAGCTAGCAGACATCTTGTGCAGAGGCTCTAGGCTGGCAGACATTTTGTGCTGTGGCTCTGGGCTAGCAGACATCTTGTGCTGTGGCTCGAGACTAGCAGACATCCTGTGTTGAGGCCCTTCTAGTACTCCCACAGTGAACGGAGATCCACAATGCGACAACACAAAGTCAATAAACTGTGCGAGGGTCCAACTAGGGTCCTCATCGGGTAAATTGTAACCGATATCTGTGTCCAACCCACTCCAAAAACACTCCTTCATTAAGGTCTCATCGTAAGGTGCCAGATAACAATAAGCAATGAAATCCCTCACATAATGCTCGATGGGACGGCCATTTTGAAAGATGGAGCAGAGCAGACTTACGGGGTTGGACAAACTTCCTGCTGAATCCATTCTTGATGGGTTGTTCTGCTGGTGGTGAATAAAGCCGCTGGATCCGGGTGTGGCGAAGTATTCTGTTACAAACGGGATGACTGAGAGTGGGGATCCAAATGCAAGGCTTTATTTAGACGAGGTCAGAACAGACAGGGTCGATCACCAGCAAACATCAACAGCAAAGATAATCCAATAGCGTAATCCAAAGAACAAGCGTTGGTCAAAATCCAGGTGAGCAGTCCAAAGGAAACAATGAAATGAAAACCAGAAACTAGAAAACTATGACTAAGACTAGGAATCAACTGACTAAGACTATGACTAGGAAAACAGGAAAAACAAACAGGGAAAAACGCTCAGTAAGGTCCACAAATGTAAATCAATACTTCGCAATGTGTGTGTGTGATGAGCTGGCTTTTATGTCTGGTAAACAGGAAGTAACCATAGAGGCAGCAGAGGGAGCAGCAACAGTCAGTGGGGGTAAGGGCTCCCTCTGCTGGCCTGGCGTAACAGATATATGTTTATGTTTAAAATGTATTGCATAATTACATATATTAGGAAATATATTTTACATTTGGTTAATCATCTCTATTGGCGGACAAACAGATCTCCATGATATCATTGACAACATTAGCTGTAAACATTAAAGATAACATCTGACGTAACAGGTAAAATACATGCACATTTTCTAAAAACTACACCTGTGTGACTGATACGCTGTAGATCAGGTGATGGTAATGATGACTTCTGTCAGCAGATAATAGCAATATATTTATTGGGAATAGCTTATGATTTTGCGAGTAGCCCATCATTTATATATTTATATATACAGATCATTGGTTTGGACATAGTTTAAGAGAAAGTGTTTATTAGAAGTAGTCTTAAGAGTACATGTACAATTACTTGTAGCCAGCAGCTGTATGGAATATCACCTGAAAAATGAATGAAAGGCAGAGAAAGTGAGAAATACAAGCAGACAGATTATATTGAACACTGGCATGATGGCCTGCAGGTTGGCAGAGCATCTTCTTTACATTATTTTTATATCATTTCCTTGACAATGAGACTAAAACCAAATCTGAAAGAATCAAACTGACCGATCATCAGACTACAGCTTCTCTCACTCTCAGCAGACCTGCCATAGATAAACATCTCCACCAACAGACATGATGGTTGAGACAGGAAAACGTCTTTTTAACCCTGCAATGATAAATAATGGTGACTAGTGGAAAACAGACATATAAAACATTAGACATCCAGAACAAATATGTATAACAATAGAAGTCAGCACACTCTGGATACTCAAAGACCATAAATATTACACCAGAGGATGAAGCATTATATTAGTAGCTAGGGGTTTGCTGTCTCTGTCTCATCATTCACTGATGCTCTGTTTGCAGGCCTGCATCATGGTTCATAAACAATCTGAAATGTGCTGATCAAACTAAATCCTGCACTGATGCGATCAGGTACTTTGTTAAAAAAAGCCTCAGCCTTTCCTAATATCGATCCTTCGGAAGTGGAGATGTGGGTTTCTGTAGCCAGAAGCAGCACAAAGTTTGCTGAGTCTCACATCCGCTCAGATGAATGACAGCTGTAACAGGAAGCTGTGCACACAGCAGTCGAGCAGTGAGGAGGAACTGTGGTTTATTGCACAACAAACTCCTGTATGTCATAACATAGGCATGAGCAGTATACCGATGCAAATGACCATCCAGTACATCATATCAAACAGATTAATTCTTATAGTCCATTCAGGACTGCAGGACATATTCAAATTATTATTTTTTATTTTTTTTTGCACAAATGAAAAGAAATGCAACACCAAGGACATACTGGTGCATATTCAGTGCCGGAGAAGGCAAAAAGCCAGTATGGCTTATCTAAAGCCTCCACCAAAGAAAAATAAAAAATAGCCAAAGAATGCAAACACAATATAATACAATTATAAAAACATTAATAAAAAAAAAATTTAAGTGCATTAAGCTTGGAAAGAGAACTCAAGTCGGTGCTGTACACTGTTTTACAGACGGTTTTCTGTGTGTGTGCTTCGAGACAAACCAGAGGAAACGCAAACAGTATACTTTGTGCTTAAAGACCTAAACACCCAAATTCACACAAACATATGTCAGAATGCCTGTCTTTATGAGTATTCACATAAACACAGTCAACCTTAAGTGAGTGTAATTTAGTTGGGAGGAATTTGGATGTGTATCATTACACTGGATCCATGCATTAGGTCATCCATGTACAAGTATGCTGCTGCTGACTGTCATTATTGTTTGTTTGAAGTTATTGAATCACTTTTATTAGATTTATTAAGAATAAACTAGATGCAATTTTAATTTAATTTCTGTAGTATTTCTTACCTGAGTACAAATGTTAGATAGCCCACCTGAAAGACTATTTATTTTCTATCTGTCTTCTATTGAACAATTAATTTTACATTTATATTACTATAGTGAAATAAAATGACGGAGTATGATTTTAACCATATCACCCATCCTTCTCATAACCCCTTTAATGTTAAACAAGATTTTTAATATTATTCAATTAAAGGAATTTCACTTATATTTCTTTTCTGTTTGTCAACAGTGTTTCAGACTGTGGAGGCCAAAGAAAGCGCATACCAGAGCCCAAGACAATAACAACTGAAACAAGCAGCCATTATCATTGTATGCCATGAAAAACATTCCCTTTGAACGAGAAGGTAACGTGGGGAGAGGGAAACCAGATTAAATCGTGGAGAGGAGTGCCAAAGCCACCAAACAAAGGGAAAATGTTGTGGACAGCGGTTTGGAGGTCCATCGGGTGGCCTACATTTGCAGCGTCTCTATTTCTAGCAGTGGGAGCTTCATTCTCCGAAGTCTTCAATGCCACAGGGAAAGATATTTTTAGTGACTTTGGACAATTCCAGATTACTGAGAACGGGCCACCGGAGCTACGGAAACTCCAAGGCGCTAACCTTCACCCTAACTTATACTTTAACCAGGACGATATACCACAGTTGAGACAAAGGTCAACTACGACTCACAGCCACATCTTTAAAGCGATCCGGACGGCTGTGCTGACGATGCTCTCCGCCGGCCCGCTCTACATGCCACCCACAAAGCACGAGGAGTTCACCAGCAAATGGAATGAGATTTATGGAAACAACCTGCCGCCTCTGGCCCTCTACTGCCTACTGTATCCCGAGGACACTGCTGCCGTGCAGTTTCTGATTAAGTTTATGGACCGAATGTCGGAATATCCTGACTGGAAAGTAAGCAGTGCACCTAACGACGAAGTTCCAATGGCTCATTCGCTCACTGGATTTGCTACTGCTTTTGACTTCATCTACTCACTGCTGGATCAGAAGCGCAGAGACCTGTACTTAAAGAAAATTTCAGCCGAAACCCAAGCGCTCTATGAGGCGTCAAAGTACAGGGGCTGGGGGAAGCAGTTTATTCAGAACCATCAAACCACTAATATAGTTGCTATTCTGACTGGAGCTATAGTTGAGGGTGCACACGATGACACTCAGTCGATGGTTTGGAAACAGGTATCTGTAAATTACATGGAAAAGACAATGTTTCTGTTAAATCACGTTGTAGACGGCTCTCTGGACGAGGGAGTCGCGTACGGGAGTTACACGGCAAAGTCAATCACGCAGTACGTTTTCTTGGCCAAACGCCACTTCAGCATAGACAACATGCAGAACAACTGGCTGCGTACTCATTTCTGGTTTTATTACGCCACTTTGCTTCCGGGTTTTCAGAGAACGGTTGGTATAGGGGACTCAAACTATAACTGGTTCTATGGACCGGAGAGCCAACTAGTCTTTTTAGATTCCTTTGTGATCAAAAACGGGTCTGGGAATTGGCTGGCACAGCAGATTAGGAAGCACAGACCTAAAGATGGTCCCATGGGTCAATCCTTTGCCCAGCGCTGGACGACGCTTCACACAGAGTTTATCTGGTACAATGCCGAACTTACACCACAGCCCCCTAATGGCCACAATCAGGCTAAGATGCACATCTTCTCCAACTGGGGAGTGGTGACCTATGGGGCTGGTCTGTCTGTTGCCCAGGGCAACACTTTTGTCTCGTTTAAATCGGGTAAGCTGGGTGGTCGGGCGGTGTTTGACATTGTCCACGCCAAGCCTTACTCGTGGGTGGATGGCTGGAACAGCTTTAACCCCGGTCATGAGCACCCAGACCAAAACTCATTTACTTTCGCCCCTAATGGACAAGTATTTGTTTCTGAGGCATTATATGGCCCCAAATACAGCTTCTTAAACAACGTGTTAGTGTTCAGCCCTTCCCCAACGAGCCAGTGTAATGTCCCTTGGGAAGGACAGCTCGGGGAATGTGCCAAGTGGCTCCGCTGGACAGACACGGGGGTCGGAGACTCGGCGGGAGAGCTGATCGCTGCTTCTGCTCATGGAGACACTATGTTTGTGAGCGGAGAAGCGGCTGCGGCGTATTCCTCAGCTATGAGACTGAAGAGCGTGTACCGAGCCCTGGTTCTCCTCAACTCACAGACTCTCGTGGTGGTTGACCACATCGAGAAAAGAGACGACTCACCCGTGAACGTCGTCAGTGCGTTCTTTCACAATCTTGATATTGACTTTAAATACGTGCCCCATAGTTTCACAGACAGGTACAATGGGGCATTGATGGACGTCTGGGATGCTCATTACAAAATGTTCTGGTTCGATAGTCAGGGACGCAGCCCCGATACTCAAATACAGGAGGCTGAGCAGGAAGCCGAGTTCAAAAAGAGGTGGACGCAGTTTATTAACGTCACCTTTCCTTTCACAGATTCAGTGGGTAGGATGGTGTATGTGATGCACGGGCCTTACGTTAAAGTTTCCAACTGCAGGTTCATTGAAAGCAGTAAGAATGGGCTCAAACTTTCTCTGGTCATCAACAATACAGAGAAAATAGTGTCTCTAGTAACCAATCACAAAGACATCGGGGCACGTTCAAGCTATCTGGGCTTTGGAGGTTACGCTAAGGTGGAAGACAGACATCAGATTATCCGCTTTGGCTTGGGGACGCAGCTTGTCCCCAAACAGACAAACCTGCACAATCATCTCTTTGACTTTGGAGTTACAGTGAATGTCATAGCCGGGGTAATACTGTGTGTTTCCATTGTTTTCTTGACCGTACAGCGAAAGTTTTATGTTTGCTTTAGCAGACTGATGCGTTACACTTTGCTTTCGGTGTTGATGCTGTGGATAACCGAGCTCCTGTTTGTCTCGAACAGCTGTGATCAGCTCCTGTGTAAGGTAAAGTGGCGCGGAGCCACCACAGACCCTGAGCTTAGTAAACAAATGACGCTTTATGACCAGCATCAACTCTCTCTACCCACAGTAGTGATAACCACTCTACCTGGCTCTGGATCTGACATCCTTAAGCACCTTTTCTACAACAACACAGACTTTGTCTACCTGCGCATCCCTACAGAACACTTGGATATACCCGAAACAGAGTTTGAATTTGACTCTTTGGTAGACGCTTGTGAATGGACGCGGTCGGAAGCCCAGTGCGGGCGTTTTAAAATGATTCAGGGCTGGCTACATTCACTGGTTCACAACACCCACTTATTCCTGCAGAACATCCCACTCCACGACACCAGCCACCTGAAACTGGCCCAAAGAGTTAGTCTCTCCCAGGACAAGAGGAGGAGACTGAGGAGGAGAGAGTCAAAGGCCGAAATGAAAGGCCGGATGCGAGTGGACAGGGACGTGGAGTACGTCAGAGAGCTGAGGAGACACACGGTGGACTATCCTAACGCCCGTGTGGTTCTCAATCTCTGCAGCGGCAGCTGGGCTCTCAAGCTGCCCTTTCTTCAAGAAGTTATCGGCCCTTCTCTGAGAGCCATCTATGTTGTCAGGGACCCTCGTGCATGGATTTATCTGATGCTGTATAATAGCAAACCTAGCCTTTACTCACTCAAGAACATTCCACAGCATCTAGCTCTTATTTTCAAGCAGGATACGGTGAGCGACAGGTGCCCCACCGCATTTGCCGCAGAGTTTAGGAAGCTGTGGCAGCTCATATCGCGATCAGAGACCAATCCTGTGCTGTTGCTGGCCCACCTGTGGCTTGCTCACACCGCTGCTGTTCTCAGAGTCACATCTACCTTATCTGAAGAGTCCTATCTTCAAGTCAGGTTTGAGGATGTCGTGAACTATCCTCAAGAGACAGCCGAGAAGATACACTCCTTCCTTGGAATCCCTGTATCACCTTCGGCCCTGAATCAGCTCATGTTCACCACCTCCACAAACTTGTATAACCTGATGTATGAAGGGGACATATCACCAGCCAACATCGACAAATGGAGGAGAAACATGCCAAGGAGAGATATCAGACTCATAGAGTACACATGTGGATTCCTGATGAGGCAACTCGGGTATCACAGGTTCACTGAGTAATTAGCTGCAGGCCAGCTGTTGTCATTCATCTCTTGTATCTGATTGTTTGATATTTGTGTTGTACTTTTGCACAAATTTGAGTTGCAAACAAAGTAAAGTGAAAATGAAAGAACTAGGCACAAGAATTGAACTTCAGTCTGTGATTCTGCACCATGTCCAATCATCATGTCTAATCTAATATATATATACATAACGTGTGTTGAAGAAAGAGTAAAATAAGCAAAGCAAGGATGCATTAAATTGATTAAAAGTAACAGCAAAGACTTTTCAAATAAATTATATTTTAAATAAATGCTGTTGTTTTCCCACTATTTATGAAAATGTGAGAACAGTTTCAACAGAATATTAAGAAGTTTTCAACTGTGCTAATGATAAGAATATATCTCAAATCAGAATATTATAATAACTGGTAACACTTTACAATAAGGTTCATTAGTTAACATTACTTAACTACTTTAGTTAAGATGAACCAAGAATGAACAATGCTTCTAACAGCATTTATTAATCTTAGTTAATGTTAATTTCAGCATTTACTAATACATTATTAAAATCAGTTTTGCTTGTTAATATTAGTTAATGTGCTGTGAATTAACATAAGTTAACAATAAGCAACTGTATTTTCATTATCAAAGATGAATAAATCCTGTAATAAATGTATTGTTCATTGTTTGCTCATGTTAGTTAATACATGAAGTAACATTAACTAATGGAACCTTATTGTAAAGTGTTACCAAATGATTTCTGAAGGATGAAGACTAATGACTGCAGACAATTCACAGGAATAAAATATATGTAAAATAAATTAATATAGAAAACTGTATTTGGAAATATTAAGATTGCTGTTTTTGCTGTATTTTTGATCAAATAAATGCAGCCTTGTTGAGCAGAAGAGACTTCTTGGATAAACATTGTACCAACCCACACTTTTATGTAAAGACATTCACATTAGTCTTCTTTATATTAGACACTGTGTTTCGTGTTGTATGATACCAGTGAGACTTTAACTGTTAGGGAGGGAAAAGTTAAAACTAATGCTAGCCTTCCTTATAGTTATATATAAGTCCAGTGGTTGAAAAACTTCACTGTTTCATGAAAAATCAACAGTCCATATCCACATCTGGATTAGCTCTTTTATTGGCAAAATCAGATATTTAATGATCGAAGAGATTACTGTCTTAAAATTAAGTTGAATGCTTGAATTTTTGGACATTTCCTATTAGGTTTTGTAGGCTGAAATAATGTTTTAAACTGTTGACAAAATGCCATTTTACATATTTCAAATTATAAGTAATTAGACAGAGAGCAAGCAGTTCTTCATTTCACTTAGCAAGAAACTAAGTGTTCATAGAATGTTTTAGTTTTATATTTTGCTTGCAAAACAAATATTAAAAAAAAGACACTGTAATAATTCCCTTTAGCCATGTGCACACACTCACAAACCACTGGTTGTATTTTTGCTGTAATTTTGTGTTCTGTGTCTGCAGTCCTGCTCTTTTTCGCATCCAGGGGTGCGTTTCCCCAAAGCATTACCAACACAGTTCAGCAATTCAGTTATTCCTAAAACCATAGTTCCAGCGAACAGTTGCAAACAGCATCTCAAACCTACTGTATGTGGTTGGAACTATGGCTCTCGACCTGACAATCTGTATCTTTTATTTGATACATACACAAAATTTCAATCTACATCTTATAGTTAAGAGAATGAAAGTGCATTTCAGAGTGTGCATGTGCATATGTTATACCAAACAGTAATACCAAGGGGTGACAAGGAAGCCCTCAAAATAAAGCAAAATAACAGACATAATGAAACAATCCCCACACACCATGTTCATTATTTACAGCAATAATCTGACATTAATTTGGAACTGATTCCACCTGCTTGACATCAACAACAATCTTAATCAAAGTGGTTTGAGCAACAGATGACGTGTTTGGAGAACAGTCTTGACTAGTTAGTTTCTAGTTGTGTGGTAGTTAAGCAGAGTTAGGCTGCTGTTGGGGAAACACACTCCTGATGGTCTGATTCTTCACTATGACGGGTTTTATGTTTTCATGTCTCAGTGGCCTTGATCTCGGACTCTTGAAGCTTTATTAAGGTTTGATTTCTCAACATTAAATAAAGATGTTCATTTTTAACCTGTGATCAGATGCAGCAAATGCAGTCTTACTACACAAAACACAGCACTTAGTCATTTAGAATCACACTATATAGAAAGACATTTTTCCTTGAAGCATACAAAAATTACTAATACTTATTTCAATAGTGGCTAGTCTCTATTCAATAGTCACTAGTACTTAATTATAATAGTATATATTTTAATATGTAAATGAGGCGTGTGGTGGTATTACATGTTCATTTTGCGATAATTGCTAAAGCCTTTGTCACTGTATATATTATCACAATATTGAAATTTAGTTGCAAAAAGTGTTGTCAAAAAACAGTATAACAGGTTTAATAACTTTTTTTCTTAATCCTGTTCCTCATGTCTCCCTGCTCTGCAAACTCTGCTCTGCATCTCTTGCTCTATCTCCCGATTCAGCAATGAACTGTGTAACAGTTATACACTGTGTGTGTATAGACAAACAGACATTTTTCGTAGAGCTACAAGCATTAAACATGAACGCACACACAGTTGCCATTGTAGCAAGCAATACTTGCTGGCAAACACTTCTTACTGTTACAAAATGCTACAAAGCAATCATGTATTCTGCTGTATTGCAGCTTTTATCAGGATAAAACCATATATTAGAAGCTAATGTAATGGAGCGACAGAGACGTGAAGCGGGGGATCCAAAGGTGAACAGAGAATGTAATCCAAAGGTGCGAGGCAAATGGGTAATTCAGACCAGCAGTCAGTAGATCATACGAGGGGTGAACAGAGTCCGAAACGGCAAGACGAAGGGTAATCCAAAACAGGCGAGAGATCCAGGGCAGGTAGAGAAACAGACAGGATGAGATGAACCAGGCGGGGATTCAAGACACGAATAACTAGACTAAATACAAGACTTAGCTTTGATTAAGGAAACTTGGAAATACTAGGAGAGGATCTGTAATGTGGCTAACACTAGGAAAGGTGCTAAACACTCAACATTAGGAAACTTATAATGGCTCCATACCGTGCCACCGCTGGGAGAGAGGAAAACGCAACAATACTCAGCGATCTGAAGAGGAAGTCCAAGGCTTATATAGTGTGTCTGATTAGATGCAGCTGTGTGTGTGTGATGAGTGAGGTGGAGCATGGGAAGTGTAGTCCAGGGTGATGTGTAACAGTCAGTAAGGTGTGGGAGTCAATGTAATGCACAGGCGACCTCTGGTTACGGGCAGACTGAAGATCATGGACAGCATTCGTGACAGCTAGCATAAGCAGTAGCAGTTACAAATAACAGTGTATCTAAAAGTATGAGACAACAACAAACGAAGAAACACACTGTGCGATGCTCTTCACTAATATTCTCTGGGTCTCATTCGGGCTCAAGTTAATATGAAATATTGAGGATGCTACCAGAGCACATGACAACTGAGGTGAGGGGTGTGACGTTTCTGTATGCGTGCTATAGCTAACCAATCTGAGCCCACTGCGTATTTCTGAGGGAGAAAACCATCACAGCGGTGTAGAATAAAGGTAAATTATGTGCACCCCATTACTGCATCCCATAAACACAATCAAGCCTAGAAAAAACAGTCCACCACTCCTTTAATGAATGTTTAGAAGGATTTTTCATTGACAGTTTATGTTAACTAATAAATAAACAAATGTTAACTGAGCCTTAATGTAAAGTGTGACCGAACAATAAAGAATCTAAACATTTTCAAACAATATCTAGGGCCCGTTGTAGTCCAGATTATAATGCAATAAAGTTTATAAATAAATACCCTCTAAAAAGTCAGACTACATTTGGTGCTGTGATGAACACCGTACACCATGAATGGTTCTTTATAACATTTCAATCCTGCTCATAAAGAGAAAGCTGGGGTAACGGCTGCATTTCTGCTGTCCCATCAGTGCCATCTACTGTCAGAGAGTGAATGTGCTCTTTCATTTGGTTCATGTCCTTCACTCATCCTGCCCTGCACTTCTCATGCGTGTTGGTCTTGTTTTAATCAGAGTGTGCATTTGTCTTCAGTGTTGCCAGATTGGGTGGTTTTGAATTTGATTGTGCAGGTAAAAATAGGCGGGTGGACAAAATTTGGTCTGGTTCAAGCTCAGTTTGGCGGTTTTTAAACATCTGAATTATACAGGCTAATTGGGTAACAAACAAACCCAAATGTGCATGCACTGCATCCAATCAGTCATCACAACGTTACTAAACACACACTGCATGATGATTGGTTTTTAGCGTGATAACGGATTACACCTGATTACAGCGAGATGACACGAAGGCTCTAATATCACTGCAACTTCGAAACCACAGTTTAGAAATTCGAAATCGAAACTAAATATATGGGTCTATACTTTCTTGTCTTTTTTTTTTTTAATGGTTCAGATAAGCCCTTAAAGTAATAATAATAATGCATTTTATTTATACTGCGCTTTTCTTGCACCCAAAGCGCTACAAGTATAATGCAATACAAAGTACATCCTTAGAATTGCACAACACAAAGCTGCTGGACTTGAATTAGGTTTTACTGTGCAAAGTTCTGTATGTTCTACAATGTACTTCACGAAGGACTTCATCTAGTTCTGTGTGAAATTGAAGTGCGACATGAAGGTAAGCGCATTATTGCTGTTCATTTTTAATTCGGATTATCATACAGTCTGTATCAATGAATGACACAGTTTGACTGTGATGGTGTGTGCATGAACAAGTGTGAAATACCTGATAATTAAAATCTGAATAATTTGTTCTCAAGAATTATTCACAGTATTTTGAAGTGCCTATGGTAACAATCATGCCTATTCATTATCGTGATATATCACATTACCGAACACCGCTGTTTCGCTCAATTCATTCTTCAGACTGAAGGAGTAAACCAGTGTTGGGAATTTCACCCAAGGAAATTTCAGATGACAATTACAGTTTGTTCCAACAATGAAATGTGTGAGATGTAGTTCCCACAATAAACATGCATTTTTAAAAACAAAAATATAGCAACCTCTGCTGAGTCTCTCACTGCTGGATCTCTGTGTTTGTGTTTCCTCGTGTGTGTTTCTCGTGTCACGTGATCAGAGCGAGCGACGTCTCCTAGGAAATACTTGTTTGTGTAATTCCCTGGCGATTACTGGAGCCGCTCCTCATTAGTTGAGTTTATACTCTCTCCTGTGTGTCTCATATAGTCACTGGATTGCTCTGGTTTGGTCTTCATTGCAGTGCTGCTCTTCTGCTCTCTCTCAGCTTTACAGGAGTTTATCAGTCTCTGAACACCAGTCTCACCTGTGGGTTACTGTCACAGCGAGGTCATCCCATCATTTATCGCTCTGTGGATTTATTCTCTTGACAGTTTTCTCTGTCTTTGAGTTTTAATATAGATTAGTCCTCATTTCTTTCCTCTGTAGTTTGGTCATTCCTCTATCACTCTCTGACAGAAAAATCAGGCTAATCCTGGAGCCAGCAGGAAGAACACTTCCACTCTTCAATGCTGATTCACATAAAATCAACTAAATCAACTCAATTCAACCAGTCGAGTCAGTGAGGAGATTTGTCTGATTTGTCATATCATGTTTATTTGTATAGCACTTTTCACAATGCATATCATGTCAAAGCAGCTTTACAGAAAGTGCATGTTTTAAATGCTACACTCATGAAGACAGAGGAGCCTTTGAAAAAGAAAAAAACTGATAATGATGTATTGGAGAAAATTTCTGAGAATCTTCAAACTTTTCAATGAAACTCAGCCTCTGGCAATGTAATGTAAATCTCCTCATGACAATAATATACAGCTCTAAGATCATACTAATCAGTTAATATAAATATAATATCTGGCAGGTTTTGAATGTCCATCCAAAGTTGACATCATTGAAGTCTTCAGTGGCATCATCTGCAAATGAGACTGTGTCCAATCCGAGTCTCCATCTGTGTGTCTTTACCTCGTTACGTTAAACTGGCCTGTCAATCATTTTGTCACAGTTAACATCCTCCACATTTAATTTAATTTATCATCCTGCCGTATTGGAGAGAAAAGTAGCACGTTGATCTGCCATTCGTGGGTCTTTCATGCCAAAAACTCATATTTCCGGCATAATGATGCATTTAAAAGTTAATGAGCAAGCGGTGTTTATAAAAGTTCACATTGCTGTTGCAGATAAAATATAACACAGATAAGATTAAATAAATATTTTTTTGCCAGGTTAAATGTTGATTATTAATAACTTAATCCCCTTTTTCATTTCATCTTTCTCACAAATGTGTCTGAGCATTTTCCTTCCAGCAGATGGCACTAATAGTCAATTTACTGTCACACCTGCTGTAGTCACGATGTTAGGTGCAAGATGTTGGAATCATTAGACACAGTCTGATCATGCATTTGTGATGTTTGATCTCTTCTATAGCACTTTACAATACAAATATTCAGTGCAGAATTCATTATGTTGCTGAAATAAATGAAAGCATGCTGCATACAGGTTATGAGTTCAGTGGGAGAGAGCTAGGACTTTGTTGCATGGGGTTTACAACATGATGAGTATCCTCTCCTGTCTGAACATGCTAATCTGATTGATCTAGAGTGTGTGTGTGTGTGTGTGTGTGTGTGTGTGTGTGTGTGTGTGTGTGTGTGTGTGTGTGTGTGTGTGTGTGTGTGTGTGTGTACCTGGTATTCATCACGTTGTGGGGACCAAATGTCCCCACAAGGATAGGAATACCAGTAGATTTTGACCTTGTGGGGACATTTCTCAGGTCCCCATGAGGAAACAGGCTTATAAATCATGCACAATGAGTTTTTTTGATGAAGTAAAAGTGTGCACAATCTCCTGTGAGGGCTAGGTTTAGGTGTAGGGTAGGTGTAGGACGATAGAAAGTACGGTTTGTACAGTATAAAAACCATTACGCCTATGGAATGTCCCCATAAAACATGTAAACCCAACATGTGTGTGTGTTGCAGCTTTTCTGCAGTGTCTTTTCATACTCTGTACTGCTGTTGATTTTCTCCACAGCGATTTCTGTTCGCCAGAAATTCTGATTTTTACAGGTGCGATGTCATCAAAGACATTCTTAACTTTTGAGTCAAAGGACTCCAGGAGAAGATCAACAGAGTCTGCAGAAATGCTTGGCATTGAAGATATAGCCTTCATAAATAGCACACTAGTGTTATTGTTAATGCATCTCTTCCTGACAGAGACAGATCTACATTCATTAGGAGCAGAGATCAATATATCAAAGAAAATGCAGAAGTGATCAGATAGTGCTACATCCTTGATAACAGTGGATGAAATGTTTAGACCCTTACTGATGAGTAAATCAAGAGTGTGTCCACGATTGTGTGTGGGTCCATCCACATGCTGAATCAGGTCAAACGTGTTCAAAACCATTATAATTTCTTTTGTAGCTTTGCTTTCTGCATTGTCTATGTGAACATTAAAATCCCCTGCAATAGCCAAACTCTGAACAAATCATTGATAGCAGTTCTGTGAACTCTTCAACAAAGACTGGACAGTATTTTGGGGGCCTGTAAATAATGATAAATAGAATGCGTGGGGGACCTTTCAGTACAATCCCTAGATATTCAAAAGACATGTACTGACCAAATGACACTTGCTTGCATTGATAAACATCTTTAAAAAGACCAGCTACACCACCACCTCTCTTGACAGCTCTGCAGACACTCATGAAAGTAAAGTTAGGAGGGGCTGCTTCATTGAGGACTGTTGCACTGCAGCTGTCTTCTAGCCATGTTTCATTTAGAAACATAAAATCCAGGTTGTTTGTGGTTATAAAATCATTGATCAGAAGTGATTTATTTTTAAAAATGCTAGCTTGATGGCATTACTTTTTGTCTCTAGAGCAATCTTAGTTTGATGCAGAATAGGCCTCAGATTAGATGGGTCAACCGTACGGCTTGAGATGGCCTTAGACTTTCTATCACATATTAAAACAGAAATAGGGAAAGCTACAGGCACACTGGGTTCCCGCTTGTTCTGTAAACATTGCTGAGTGTTGCTGTTATCATAGCGGGGACCCTACTCATATCACTGAGAGCTGTTATCAGTTGTTTTTGGTTCACTCACAGCAGACACAGGAGGGTTTGAGCCTGGCGTTGTGGCAGCGGCCGGAGAGCTCTCACTGGAGGAGGAGGGTGAGCTGGGCCCACAGGCTTTGGTGGTTGGGGTGCCCGCCGTTTTTTAGTTGATAACTGGGGGCTTGCAGCAAAAGAGTGGGAGAGTCTGGTTCCAGCATATACCAGTTCCTCCATTTTCTGTGAGAAGCTTAGAAGTGGAGATGCTGGAGAGAGGGATAATGTGTCTGGTGAATGGAGCTCTGGCTCTGGTGTTTCCGGTGGCTGAAAAATGTTGTCGTTCTTCGGTGCTGAGTCTTGGAGCTGTTGTAGTATGTCACAGTCTGTCTGTGATGAGCTCTGTGGGCAGGGCTCAGCCAGAAAAGTGTCCATAAGCAGTGCTTGTTGTGGCTGTGTGGTGTTGTCAGTGTCCTTGTTGGTTGTGTTGACCATATGATGACTCTGAAGCTGATAAGATGTCCTGTCGTCACGCATACACTGTCCAAGTGTGTGTGTGCCATTCATGTTGGGTAGACTGGCACATTCCACTGATGGATGCCGGAGTGAAAAATAGATGTTGTCTTTTAGCACTCTCGCACCAAGTTTGTCCAGTTTGAACAGTTGTCTATGGCCCCAGAAAAGATTGAAGTTGTCAATGAAGTTGACTCCTTTTAGACTGCAGGTTCTTTGTAGCCAGGTATTCAGTCCAAGCAACCGTGAAAACATGTTAGTTCCCCTTGCTGGGAGTGGTCCACTGATGAACGACTGAATTTCAAGTCTTTGAAGTGTTTCAATGAGTTCACCAAAATCCTTCTTTAGGAGTTCTGACTGCTCTTTCCGAATATCGTTCTTTCCCACATGGATGATGATTCGATTTGCAGTCTTGTGTTTCATTAGAATGTTCCGAAGTTCCTTGTTCACATCAGAGACGGTTGCTTGAGGAAAGCGGCATGTAGTTGTAGTTCTGCTACTGATATTTCTGATAATGGAGTCACCCACTATGAGAGTCCTGGGCTCGGCTGCGCTCTGAGCTGAGTGCCGCTGTCTGCTCGACCTTGCACGCCTGTTTGTAGCGATGTTAGCAGCTGGCTGATACGATCCATGTTCAGTCACATTTGGGGATTCCTCACCCACATTCATTAATGCTTCAAATCTGTTTTCAAGCAGTAAAGGGGGTGGTAAAACACCAGTTTTTGCAAGCCTTGTCATAGCTATATCTGGGGTAGAGGATGCTACCGCAGCAATACGAGATACTCTTGACAGTCTAATGTCTCGAGTGCCTTTGGGTCTCGCTCCCTATTTTTGCCATCGATTTGTGTGTCGATCAGTTTTGGCTTGTTCCTCTACACTTATAAACTGTCGATATTGACTAGATTCACAGGACTCACCGGCTGTATGCTGAGGGGGTCCGTGATGATGATCTTCTGTGTGTTCCGCCTGTTTTGGAAGTCCAGCAAGTAATTTTGTTTCTAAAACCACGATCCTTTGTAGAAGTCTGTGGCAGTTTGTGCAGCAAGTAGATTCTAGAAGAGGCATTTTTCTTTCTTGTCTGTTGAAAGTAGGCAGCTGTGTTTTCCCGTCTCCGGAATGTAAGCTGCTGGCAGTGGGAGGCAAAAAGTCTCCTTTTTCGTAATGTTTGTATCAAAAATGTGTTGTCTGAGCGCTGTGCTGATATGCTGAAGTTAAAATCTTAGAAAAATATGAGAAAAGTTCATAAGCAGGGAGCAGAGCGCTGAGCAGTAAGCAAAAGCGTCCGAACAGTAGCAAAGCCGGAAGCAGACCTTTAGGACATTTAAGTAATTTTTATAAATATGCTTAGAAAAAAAACATTACTGGTGTGCATCTTGAGACAAAAAAAGGCACTGATATATTTTAAGATCAATCAGTGCAAGTTTCTTTCAGCTGAAACAGCTCAGACTTACATTTTAGTCTAGGACTAGGCTTAAGCCCTGTCTGTGAAACCGGAGGTTAAAGTTTAAATGCAGAGAAACACTCAGCTGTGTATTATTTGAGTATTTGGTTGTCTATTTTTCTGAAATGCCACTTGTGTTAGAGTTATCAGATTTAATTGGGTGTGTAAATTCAATTAATGTGCATGGTGTGTATTTAGAGATAAATTGTTGTGATGTTTGCTGCTGATAATGAATGAATGTGGAACTAATAACAAATATGGTGTTAGTTGCTGTTAAAGAGAGAATATAATTAGCAATGCTATACCAAAACATAATGCTTGGTCAAAGGTTGGATAGGGTTGGTCCAGGGGCCTGTACCATGAAGCCGGATTAGCTGGCTAGCCAGGTAAGTTTCAGTTTAGTTTGCACCAATCCTGGGTTTTAGGTACCATGAATGTGGCTTGGCTTTTAGCAGCGTTCATTGCCATAGTAACTTACACTCCACGGCTAACCTGCTCCAGGGCAGGTTATGTTCTGGATTAAAGATCTAAAACTGACATCGGACACAAAAAACGTCACTTCCCTTAGTTTCTCGTGCTGCAAATTAAAGGTCACTAGTAAAAAAATTAATTAGTAAATAAAATTTTGACAAATAATGGTCTGGCTTTAATGATAATTACTTATAGTTATTTTATATGATTTATATAATTATTAATCCATTACACACAAGCAATTTTAGTTTAAGAGTTATTGTGAATTATTTATTTTAAATGATGTTAATATATACAGATCGTATGTAATATAAATAAGGTGTAGAATCAATGTATGTATATATATATATATATGTAACCCTGGACCACAAAACCAATTAAATTTTACCAAACTGAAATGTATACATCATATGAAAGCTCAATAAATAAGCTTTCTATTGATGTATTGTTTGTTAGGATAGGACAATGTTTGGTCGAGATACATCTATTTGAAAATCTGGAATCTGAGGGTGCAAAAAAAATCTAAATACTGAGAAAATCACCTTTAAAGTTTTTTTCAAATTAAGTTCTTAACAATGCATATAACTAATCAAAAATTACATTTTGATATATTTACAGTAGGAATTTTACAAAAAATCTTCATGGAACATGATCTTTACTTAATTTGCTAATGATTTTTGGCATAAAAGAAAAATCAATAATTTTGACCCATACAATGTATTTTTGGCTATTGCTACAAATATACCCCAGTGACTAAAGACTGGTTACTTAAATACACTTAACACGATTCACTTGTGAGTGCACTGATAGAGCAAGATAATATATTTTATTTGTACTCTTTTATAAACAAGTAATTTTTTTAAGTTTAAATGCGTTTAAATTCATCATATTCTTCAATCTCTTAAACTTTAGCTTACTCGTTAACATTCAACCAAGGCTTGTGATTGGCTGTTTACCACTGATGTCACACATTCATGTGCATGTGCTCCACAAACTCAGGATCAAAACCTGAGTTGACAAAGAAAGTTGATGATCAGCATCATGGTACCAACAAAGCTGGATGGGAGTGGTTTAGTTTTGTCAACTCGAAATTAATCCTGTAACTCTGAATTTGTTTAACTACCATCATGGTATAGGCCCCAGGTGAAGCAGGGTTTATTAACAAAAGGTAAACAGAAAAAAACAGGAAACAAGAGCATGGTCATTGATGACTAACAAGCACTGAAACACAGGGGTATATACACACAATAGGTGCGTTCGAGATGCACTACACTAGCCTGCCGCCGGCTGGCGAGAGCAGCCGCTTGCAGTCGGGGGAGGAGTGAAGAGACGGCCGTCAAGTCGGACACTTATAGACGATGAGACTGTATTTCAAACATACACAAAAAAAAGGAATAAAGAAAAAGAAGAAATGAAACTACATAAGATAAATAAATAAAAGAAAAAAGTTACCCTATCATTTATTCTATATGCTACAATCGTTTTGCTTTTTTGTTGATCATATCAAGTATGTGAGTTACTTTAATGTAATGAAATATGACGCTTATTATTTGTATCTTGGTTTTGTAGTTAGCTATAGGACATTTTTCAATTTTTATAAGCAGTTTATTCAGTGTAGTGAAGCCTCTCACAACATCCATTAAAAAACGGCCTCTGGTTGACCAGTTTTTTTTTTTTTTAACTCTTATACAATAAGAATATATATTTACCATATCGCCTAGTCTTCATTTTTATCAATAATGTTTTGTTTGAATATCAGATATTCGATATAAAGATTGATTACACACGTGAACTTTTTTAAGAAAAACACGCAGCACACGTCGTGCTTGTCATCACATAATCTGACCAATGAGAATAAAGTGTGTCGTCATCAAGGCTTTCGCAGTCGGTTTTAAGCAACTGCAGCGCCTGACCTCTGCGACTGCTCTCGTTTTGCTCTCACGTTACTTTGATGGCACACGTGATCGAAAGGCGGCTGCAGCGCCGATCAAAGTCGGACAAATGATCTTACCAGAATGCATTGTTTTGTAAGGCGGCAGCCGATTTCTTTCGGCGCCGCATTAAGTCGAACGCACCTATTATAATGAGGAAACAGGGAGGGTGGAGCTAATGAATTACCATGACAACAAATAAGGGGTAACCATGTAAACAAATAGTGTAACAAATGCAACAAGGTAAACAGGAAATAAACACAAGAAGAGAACAGAAAACACTTCATCTTAAAAGTCCTTAAGATGGGAACACAAGACTGGGATCGTGACACAATGGCCCGGTTTCACAGACAGGGCTTAGACTAAGCCAGGATTAGGCCATAGTTCAATTAGGACATTTAAGTCATTTTTATAAACATGCTTAGAAAAAAACATTACTGGTGTTTAATTGAGACAAAACAAAGGCACTGATATATTTTAAAATCAATCAGTGCAATTTTATTTTAGTTGAAACAGCTCAGACTTACATTTTAGTCTAGGACTAGGCTTAAACCTTGTCTGTGAAACTGGGGGAATAAGTCTGTCTTCAAATCTAAGTCAAGTCTTGAGTCAGATGTTCAGAAGTCAGAGACACAGACTCAAGTTTTCATCGCTGCTGTTAGGTCACACAGTTTCACTGATGATCCAGAACCAACAATAAACCCAGGATAGAGCGTCTGAGTGAATGTGGTGTGTTCTGTGTGGATGAGGCTCATTGTGTCAGAGACGCTGTAGAAGGACAGAGTTCCTGCTCTGTGATCCACAAACACTCCTATTCTACCAATAATGGACTTCACAGGGAGAGTAGCCTTTCTCTTATTGTGTATGAATAAATATCTGGAGGGAGAGCAGGCAAAACTCCAGGACTGATCATTACCTCCAAACACACACTCATCACCCTGTCTCTTCCTGCTGATGCTCTTATATGACACTGATATAAACACATCTCCACTCCACTCCAGCTCCCAGTAACAGCGTCCACACACACTCTCTCTACACAACACCTGACGCACACCAACAAATCTGTCTGGATGATCAGGATACGGCTGGACTGTTTTAGTGCCAGTAGCTGCTCTGTTTCTCTCAGACAGACAGATCTCTTTATTCACTGTGTTTGGATCCAGAGTCAGAAACCTGAAATCTGATGAAGATAAAATAAGACTTATTTCATGAAGTTCACACAAACAAACTCTTTCCAAATACATACAGTACATGTTTAGTTTTGATATGTTTACAGTGTTTTTAATAGCACTGTGTCTGTGTAGTTTTGTTAACTCCAGTGTCATATTATACAGTAATTTTAGTCACTCTGTGTGTGTTTCATAGTGTCTTACATTGCAGGAACTCTGGCCTGGACTTCAGTTCTTTGATGGGAATAATTTCGCTGTATGTTACTGTGGACATAAAGACACATCATTATTGTGATTCTCATGTGAAACATGGATCTCTCCCATATTGTTTTTAATAGTTTCTTCTGTGTAATGTGACACATTACCTCTGCCAGATATCTGTTCAATCTCTACTTTGCAGAAATCCTCCAGTTTTTCTTTTAGTTTAGAGACAGATTTTCCCATATCTTTGAAAGAGAACTGAGAACTGATGCTGATGGACTGCTCTGTAGATTCAGGAGAAATGGAGAAACTCTGCAGGAGACAAAAATACAACAAGCTTGTTTTTTTCCTCAATTTTAAAATCTTGTGTAATGCACTTATGCCTAATCTAATACTAATGTAAATACTCCAGTAATTAGCTCCATACACAGGTTTATTCCAGACACACTGAAACACATGAGAATCTCCAGTGTGTTTGTCAGATCTGTGTCACAGCAGGATGTGTCTCAAGTCCACTATGGTCCTGTTCTTCTAGATGTCTGTTACCTGCAGGAACTGGATGTGATCCTGTGTGTGTGAAAGCTGCTCCAGCTCAGCGTCTCTCCTCCTCAGATCATTGATCTCCTGCTCCAGTCGCTCCAGTCGTCCTTCAGCTCGAATCACTGCTCGCTTTTCCTGATCTCTGATCAGCCGTATCAGCTCAGAGCGGCTTCTCTCAATGGAGCGGATGAGCTCAGTAAAGATCCTCTCACTGTCCTCCACTGCTGTCTGTGCAGAGCACTGTTAGAAACACAGCACAATCAGCTCTTACTCAACATCAGTCTATCAGCTCTATATGAGTCTAATGTCTATACATCTATGAGTCTAATGTCTATACATCTATGAGTCTAATGAGTCTAAGAATGGCTCTTCAGTCTATCAGCTCTTGTTCTTCTGCACAAACTCACCTTATAAGAGTCCACAGTCTTTCTCAGCTCCTCAAGTTCTTTCTCTCTCTCCTGGATTCTCTTGCGATATTTCATTTGTGTCTCTTTCAGAATACTCTGTCAAAATTCACACAAATACACCAGCAATATTACACAAACTTGATAAAAAAGTTTGTCAAGTCAAACTTTAGGTTGGTTTAAGAAAGCCTAGGCTTCAAGTTTGAAAGTTGAAAGCAGTTTGCTTCAATCTGACTTTATTGGCATTTCGTTTCATGCCCTGATAACAGCTTTACACAATATGCAGTCTTTCCTGTCAAACACTAACCAGCGGCTAATGACAGACATTCTTTAGTCTTTAGATTGATAAAACAGTCCAAAGTCAGTGTTATTAGGATCTAAACAATAATGAGTCAGATTGTTTTAATGTGCTTGAGCTCATACCTGTTTGTCAGTCCTCTCTGCTTCAGCTGTCACAGTCTCATGGTTCTTGTGTTCCTCCATCATACACAGATAACAAATGCAGCGCTGGTCGGTTCGACAGTAGAGTTTCAGCTGTTCGTCGTGTTTTGAGCAGATCATCTCTCGTAGTCGTCCGCTGGCATCGGTCAGTTTGTGTTTCTTACTTCTGAACCAACTCTCATGTTGTTGCAGGTGATTCTGACAGTAAGAGTTCAGACACACCAGACAGGACTTGACAGCTTTGTGTTTGGTCCCAGTACAGACGTCACACTCCACGTCTCCAGATCCGGCGTCACCGTCGGCGGTTTGGAGTCTGGTCTTCTTCAGGTTCTCCAGCATTTCAGCCAGCAGTACATTGGTAGCTAAAGCAGGTCTGGGACTGAAGGTCTGTCTGCACTGAGGGCAGCTGTAGACTCCCTTCTGATCCTCCTCATTCCAGCAGTCTGTAATACAGCTCTTACAGTAACTGTGTCCACAGGGAATGGTCACTGGGTCCTTCAGCAGATCCAGACACACTGGACACGTGAACTGGTCCTGAGCCACTGGAATACTGGCTTCTGCCATTGTGTGTGAGTTTGTGTCAGAGAAACAGAGACAGAGGGACCGTCTACAGCTCTTCACTTTCACTTTCACTTACTAGAAAATGTGAAGTTATTTCCTGGTTTAGTGTTTGAGAGACGTGTGCAAAACTATGGGGCAATCCAACTTATCCAACTTATCATCTGGAGGAGTGCAGTTAAAGACATTCAAGATCAGAATTTATATTTATGAATTACTGCTTTTCTTTCATTGTGTTTTGTTCAGTAAAGATGAATCATTTTCATTTACACTGAATGAGATTAAGATTTAAATCTCACAGTGATGTTGGTGAATGTGAAGCGCCCCCTGCTGGAGACAGATGCATGTGTTCAGTGGTTACTCACACAGAGAGCAGGTTTGGACAGCAGAGGATCTCAACCAGAGTGAAGGAAACACATCTGGATGAATGAATGAGGCCTTGACATGGAGATCACACAATCATTTTCTGTTTGCTAATCTATTAACTGAATCATTTTTTTTGATTTACCATGTGATTGAACTGAATTATTTACATGATCTCACTGATTGAGCTTGTGTGAAATGTATATACTGTATAATTATTGAGTTATATCTGCAGTATCAAGAGATTCATTAAAAATTGTGACTGCAGATAAGAGAGAAGACAAGCTAATCATTTAAGGCAAACTTATTCATTACTTATTGTGAAAATGCCTGCACAATCCTTTAAAGAGATACTTCCCCCAAAAATGAAAATTACCCCATGATTTACTCATTCTCAAGCTCTATTCTAGGTGAATATGACTTTATTCTTTCAAATAAATTTAATTGGAGTTACATTAAAAAATATCCTGGCTCTTCCAAGCTTTATAATGGCAGTCAATGGGTGTTATTTTTCAATGGTCCAAAAGAACAGCAATAAAATGCATCAATACATCATACAAAGTGTTCCACACGGCTCCAGGGGTGAATAAAGGCCTCCTGAAGCAAATCAATGCATTTTACCCGTATTTAAAACTTTCATGTACATCACTTCACAACAGAGCTTGCGTTGTTTGACTGATGAAACAAAGCTGTGTCTGAGCTCATGAAAAGGGTGTTTTACAGCTCTGGTTCTTTAGGTCATAAAACATGGACATGTACATTTAATCATTTAGCAAGTACTTTTATCCTAAACGACTCACAAATGACTCGGACAACTCAGGAAAGCCACCATCTACACAAAACTAGATCTACGAAGTGCCTACAATCTGGTCAGAATCAAAGCAGGTAATGAATGGAAAACTGCCTTCCTCACCACTAGGGGGCACTATGAATATCAGGTCATGCCCTACGGCCTTGCCAACTCACCAGCTGTCTTTCAGTCCTTCATCACCGAAATCTTCAAAGACATCTTACACCACTATGTCATTGCCTACATTGACGACATCTTGATCTATTCCCGGACGGAACAGGAACATGTCAACCATGTCCGCACAGTACTCACCAGCAGTGTTGGGCACGTACCTTTAAAAAAGTAATTAGTTATAGTTACTAGTTACTTCTCACAAATAGTAACCGAGTTAGTAACTGAATTACATCATTATAAAAGTAACTAATTACCAGGCAAAGTAACTATTGCGTTACTTAAAAAGAATATTTTAATATAATTGTAAAATAAATATAAAACATTGTACATGAATCTACACTATTTTAATGTTGTTGTGGGACAACGTGAGAGACAACTATCAAATTCAACATATTATTATAAATATTATCATTACTATAGTGGAACAATAAAGCACAATAGATGGTTTAGAACTTTTAATTTCGTTATCACCTGCGTAGTGCGACTGACCGTGCGATTGCTTCTGTGTGAACACTCGCACTACTCTGCCTCTGATTGGCAAACAATAGAAATGTACTCAATCTAAGCCAATCGTCGCGTTCTCAGTTACACCGCATTTACAGACACACCAATCATCATCGCTGCATGGTTTTGTGTCCCGCCCCAGCCCCGAACACACACAAAAAACACACACACAGAGAAAAAGAGGTGCTATGGCTGAGAGAGACGCTGCTCGCATGAAAACCGCTTCAGTGTTCTCAGTTTTAGTAACGCGCATTTTCTTGTCAGTAACGGTAACGGCGTTGTAACGGGGGAACAGTAATTCGTTTGATTACTCGTTACTGAAAAAAGTATCGCCGTTAGTAACGCCGTTTATTTATAGCGCCGTTATTCACTTCACTGCTCACCAGACTACTAGACAACCAACTATACGGTAAAGCAGAGAAGTGTGAATTTCATGTCAAGCAGACATCATTTCTAGGATACCACATCAGTCACCAAGGAGTAAAAATGGATGAGGGTAAGGTGAAGGCAGTCACCGAATGGCCCACCACCATTAAAGAACTCCAACGCTTCCTGGGTTTTGCAAACTTCTACAGACGGTTCATCCGTAACTACAGTACTGTAGCCGCACCACTAACCTCCCTTCTCAAAAAACAACCCAAGAAGTTGAATTGGACTCAAGAAGCTGACCACGCCTTCACTGCTCTAAAAAACAGATTCACCACGGCCCCCATCTTAAAACACCCAGACCCCATTCTACCCTTCATCATGGAAGTAGATGCCTCTGACTGTGGAATTGGAGCAGTGTTATCACAACGTCATGGTCAACCTAGTAAGCTTTTCCCCTGCGCATTCTTCTCCAGGAAACTCACTCCCGCCGAAAGCAACTATGACATTGGTAACAAGGAGTTACTTTCTACCTGCCATAGAGGAATGGAGACACTGGCTGGAGGGGGCCATTCACCCAAGTCAAGTCAAGTCAAGTCAAACTTTATTAAAATCCCTTACGAGCAATTTAAATGCAGCCACGATCAGAAACAGACAGACTCATACAATAAATAAACATAAATATCACATACCCTAACAAATTTCCTCAAGAACCATTTAAAAACCTAATTGCACAAGGGACAAATGAGTATTTATATCGATTACTTTTCATCTTTGGCAATCTATATCGGGAACCAGAAGGAAGCATAGAGAACTCTGAAAACAGGAAATGATCATTATTAGCTAGCACAGTTCTAGCCCGACTCAAAACATTTCTATTAAACAATGATGACAAATTTCTTTGCTCTTTACCTATGATCTTTCCACTAAGTGTGACAATTCTATTTAAAGCACTTTTATATTTAACACTGAGATTACCAAACCAACAACTAATAGAAAAGGACAAAACAGACTCAATGTAAGACTTATAGAACATTTCCATTAATGTCTTATCTATATTAAATGATCTTAATTTTCTTAAACAATATAGCCGTTGCTGTCCCTTTTTACATAATACCTCAGTATTCACATCAAAGCTCAATTTGTTGTCAATAATGGTCCCTAGATATTTATAACTGTCCACACAATCCACCTTCACACCACTAATAAAAGTATCCTGGGAAGAGTGTGCTTTTGCTCTAAAATCGATTATCATGTCTTTTGTCTTAGACACATTTAATTGCAAACAGGTATCATCACACCATTCAACAAAATCGTCGATCACTGACCCATGACATATTTCATTATTTTCCAAAAGACTCACAATGGCTGTATCATCAGCAAACTTTAAGAAAAACGTCTCAGGTTACGTATGTAACCCTGGTTCCCTGAGGGAACGAGACACTGCGTCCTGAAACGCTGTGGGGAACGCCATTGGCGGGCCGCACTCTGAGTCATAGTCCAACGTCCAATGAGAAACGGGAGTGACGTCACAGGCGCGGTGACGTCATCGACCAGGAAGTATAAAAGCACGTGCGTTTGAAGCTGGTGTCAGCTCATAGGCATGAAGCGAGCGCAGCAGGGATGCGGGAATTATGGTCCGAGACGCAGTGTCTCGTTCCCTCAGGGAACCAGGGTTACATACGTAACCTGAGACGTTCCCTTCCGGGAACTCTACACTGCGTCCTGAAACGCTGTGGGGAACGAGGTATCAACGCCCCCATAATTTCCGCACCCTGCCTAGTGTCTGCTAGAACAAGGGGGAAAAAACAGCGTTATAATACAATACAAACCTCAGCCTGGGAATCTGCCAGGACATGGGTGGTAGTACATCTCTGACTGTGGAGCCCACCAGATCAGAGGGAAAGGAGACCTCGGCCCTCGATCCCACGAGGTCCTGTCATCCTTCGTCTGGTCTCGCAAGACCGAGAAGGGACAGTGTCTAAAAATACTTACCTGATGAGACACTGTGGTGACTCCGCCTGGTGGTCTTGCCAGGACGCGAGTGGTAATACATCTCTGTCTGTGATCCATCACCAGACAAGAGGGAAAATGAACCTCGGCCCTCAGGCACTCGAGGAGAAGTGGCGATCCATTGTCTGCATTTCAGCCAGTACAAGAGGGACGCAAGAAGTGCCTGGTGACCTTGCCAGGGCACTGGAATTCATCTCTGTCTGTGATCAGTCACCAGACAAGAGGGATAGAGTAGGCCTCGGCCTTAGGCACGCGAGGCTAGGGTTCTCAACCGCTGCCTGTCATCAGACTAGTGCAGGGGGAGAAAAAAGCTCCTCGGCCCTCGGGCGTACGAGGAGAGATGGTGGTCCTTTGTCTGCATTACAGCCAGTACAAGAGGGACACGAGAAGTGCCTGGTGACCTTGCCAGGGCACTGGAATTCATCTCTGTCTGTGATCCACCACCAGACAAGAGGGATAAGAGACCTCGGCCTTCAGGCACACGAGGATAGGGTTCTCGACCGCTGCCTGTCACACGACCAGTGCAGGGGGAGAAATGCTCCTCGGCCCTCGGGCACTCGAGGAGAAGTGGCGATCCATTGTCTGCGTTACAGCCAGTAGAAGAGGGACGCAAGAAGTGCCTGGTGACCTTGCCAGGGCACTGGAATTCATCTCTGTCTGTGATCAGCCACCAGACAAGAGGGATAGAATAGGCCTCGGCCTTCAGGCACACGAGGCTAGGGTTCTCAACCACTGCCTGTCACCAGACCAGCGCAGGGGGAGAAAGTGTTCCTCGGGCACGCGAGGAGAGATAGTGGTCCTTTGTCTGCATTACAGCCAGCACAAGAGGGACACAAGAAGTGCCTGGTGATTTTGCCAGGGCACTGGAATTCATCTCTGTCTGTGATCCACCACCAGACGAGAGGGATAAAAAGACCTCGGCCCTCAGGCACACGAGGATAAGGTTCTCAACCGCTGCCTGTCACACGACCAGTGCAGGGGGAGAAATGCTCCTCGGCCCTCAGGCACACGAGGAGAAATGGTAGTCCGTTGTCTGCGTACAGCCAGTACAAGAGGGACATAGGAAGTGCCTGGTGATCCTGCCAGGACACTGGAACTCATCTCTGTCTGTGATCAACCACCAGACACGAGGAATACAGGCCTCGGCCCTCGGGCACACGAGGCTGGAAGGAATATAGAGGAGAGTCATACGCCTTTGTCTGGGGAACTTGCCAGAACAAAAGGGGTAAAAACTCTTTTCCTTACTCGAAGGAAAGCGCCTTTTTGACCTCTTGAGCCTAGCCTTTGTGCTAGGGCTGAAAGATGACTGAGCCCGGAGTGGCTCTGAGGTCTAGTTCGTAGAATCTGACGAACGTAAGAGGTGAGGACCAACCCGCCGCACTGCAGATGTCCTGGATCGGGACACCTGCCATCAGAGCTCTGGAGGCTGCGACGCCTCGAGTTGAATGAGCCTTGACTCCCACCGGGGATGGGAGACCAGAGGACTCGTATGCAGTAGAGATGGCATCAACGATCCACTTACTGATAGTAGGCTTGGAAGCCGGGCACCCCCTCTTAGGGGGGCCGTAACAGACGAACAATTGCTCTGATTTACGCCACAGGGCAGCTCTGTGGACATAAGTGTCTAGTGCTCTTACTGGACACATTAAGTTATACTTCCTCTGGTCGTGCTCCACGAATGGAGGAGGATAAAACGCAAGCAGCGTTACTGGCTGTGGTGTTACTGAGGGGACCTTGGGTGTGTACCCAGCTCTTGGGTAGAGGAATGCTTTGGCCAACCCTGGGGCAAAGTCAATATAGGAAGGGGCCACTGAAAGGGCCTGCAGGTCACCGACTCTCTTAAGAGATGTTAGCGCCAACAGCAGTGCTGTTTTTAGGGTAAGCATCCGATCAGAGGCCTCCTCCAGAGGCTCGAAGGGGGGCTTACACAGCGCTTCTAGTACCACAGCCAAGTCCCATGTAGGGACTCTCGGTCTTGCACGAGGCCTCAGCCTGAGTGCACCGCGGAGGAAACGTGAGACCAGGGGGTTTCTGCCCACTGAAAGGCCGCCCTGAGGGGCGTGGTAAGCCGATATAGCCGCCACGTACACCTTCAGGGTGGAGTGAGCTAACCCAGCGGACAAACGAGTTTGCAGGAACTCCAGCACTGTACCAATCGGGCAGTGGACTGGGTCTGAGTGGCGTTCATGACACCATGACGCAAACAGGTTCCACTTTAGGCCATAAAGTTTCCTCGTAGAGGGAGCTCTGGATTGAAGGATGGTCTCAACAACCTCGGTTGGGAGACCAGCTTCTATGAGCTGTGCCCCCTCAGGGGCCACACCCATAGCTTCCACTTCTCTGGGTGGGGGTGGCAGATTGCGCCCCCAGCCTGAGAAAGAAGGTCCCTCCTGACGGGAATCTCCCATGGAGAGCCGTCTAGGAGGGTGATTATGTCCGAGAACCATACTCGGGCCGGCCAGTACGGGGCTACTAGCAGCAGCCGTACTCCGTACCGGCGTACTCTTTCCAGAACTCCCGGGAGCAGAGCGATCGAGGGAAAAGCGTACAGACGGAGCCTCGGCCACGTCTGTACCATGGCATCCAGTCCGAGAGGAGCTGGAGGAACTAGAGAGTACCAAAGGGGACATTGCGATGTCTCCTGAGTCGCAAAGAGGTCCACTTGGGCTTGACCAAAGACTCTCCATATCTGCTTCACCACCTCTGGGTGAAGCATCCATTCCCCGGGCCTCGGCCCCTGCCTTGACAGGACGTCTGCTCCCACATTGAGACGTCCAGGAATGTGAACTGCTCTCAATGAGAGAAGCTTCCCTTGTGACCACAAGATGATCTGGTACGCCAGCTTGTATAAGGGGCGTGAACGCAGACCTCCCTGGTGGTTTATGTAATAGACCACCGCAGTGTTGTCTGTGCGGACCAGCACGTGACGGTTTCTTAGGTCTGGAAGGAAATGCTTCAGAGCTAGGAACACTGCCAGCATTTCTAGGCAATTTATGTGCCAAGAGTGATGCCGGTCGTTCCATAGGCCTTGGGCGGAGCGGCCACTCATGACCGCTCCCCACCCGGTGAGGGATGCATCTGTCGCTACGCTAGCGTGGCGCGGCGGCAAGGAGCTCCCAGCACTGGACCTTGTGATAGGAACCAGGGCTTTTTCCACATGACCAAGGCACGTAGGCAACGCCGCGTGACCTTGATTTTGCGGAATGGGTTCCCCCTCGGGGAAAACCCTTTGGTTTTGAGCCACCACTGCAGTGGTCTCATGTACAGCAGTCCAAGAGGTATCACGTTGGATGCAGCTGCCATAAGACCTAACAGTACTTGGAACTGTTTGACAGTGAGTAGCAGGCCTAGCTTGACCGCATTTGCTGCAGTAAGGATTGACTCGATCCGAGCAGGTGACAATCGTGCCTGCATCGTGGTCGAATCCCAGATTACACCTAGATAAGTGGTTCTCTGTAATGGAGACAGCACACTTTTCTTGGCGTTGAGTCTCAACCCCAGCTTTTTCATGTGAGCAAGAACAACATCTCGATGTTGAGCCGCTAACTGTTCTGAACTGGCTAGGATGAGCCAGTCGTCTATGTAGGTGAGTATGCGGATGCCCTGGAGTCGCAGTGGAGCCAGAGCAGCATCCACACACTTCGTGAAAGTTCGGGGTGAGAGCGCTAGGCCGAACGGAAGAACTCTGTATTGGTAAGCTTTGCCCCTGAAAGCGAACCTGAGAAACTTCCGGTGTTGGGGAAGGATGGAGACGTGAAAGTACGCGTCTTTCAGATCTACCGTGACAAACCAGTCCTCGGACCTGATTTGATACACGACCTGTCTGACAGTCAACATTTTGAACTTCAGTTTTCTGACTGAGAGGTTTAGCTGTCTGAGATCTAAAATGGGCCGCAGGCCCCCATCCTTCTTGGGAACAATGAAGTACCGGCTGTAGAACCCGGATTCTCTGTGCTGAGGAGGGACCACCTCGATGGCCTCCTTCCTCAGGAGAGTGTGCACTTCTTGTTCTAATACCAGAGCCTGCTCGGGATTTACAATGGTAGGAAATACCCCGCTGAAAGGCGGCGGCTTGGCGCCGAATTGAATGGAATAACCTTTCTCTACAGTACGCAGGACCCACATAGAAATATTTGGCAGTAGTTTCCACGCTGCCAGAAATTCTACTAAGGGAACCAGCCTCTCGAGACTGGTCTCTGGATTTATTAGAGGAGCTAACTTGGTGACCTGTAGCAGCGAACTGGCAGGATGCACCTGAAGTGAGCGCTCTAGAGACCCCCGTGGGGGTGGCGAACTCTCTGGTTCCGCTACGTTTCCGGGCGGAAGGACCAGAGAATGATGTTCGCGGGAGACTGCCGCGCCCTGTAACACCGGCAGGGTTAGCTGACGAATCTCCTGAGGGCCCCGAAGAGAGGTGGTCACCGTACTCCTCAGAGGCGGTGAGGCACCTGGCTCTTCGAGAGGGGCTGCCCTCATTGGCCCTGGGCCACGACCATCAGGGCCGTTTAGCCGCGGCCCTCTTAGACTGTAGGACGACCCTCAGGTCGGGCCTAGTCTTCGAGGGCCCCGGCTTGGAGCGTTGCTGAGCCCGCCCTCTAGGCCGCGCCGGAGGGGCACGGGTAGCAACGCTCCTTTTCTGGGTCTCCCTGTGTGAGGAGCTGGAGTGCGGCTGGGGCTGCTCCCGTCCAGCAGCCCCAGAGGAGAAAGTGCGGTGAGGGAGGTAACGCTGGAACGCCGCTGCCTGCCTACGGGCCTCCTGGTGCCTGTTGACAACTGTGTCAACAGAGTCACCAAAGAGGCCGGAGGGGTGCAGGGGGGCGTCCAGGAGCGTGACCCTGTCCTTCTCCTTCATGTCGGACAGGGTCAGCCAGAGATGCCTCTCCGCGGCCACCAAGGCTGCCATAGACCGCCCAACAGCGCGGGCGTTCTCCTTGGTGGCCCGGAGCGCCAGATCAGCGGCCCTGCGCATCTCTGACACGCTCACCTCCTCGCCGTCACTAAGCTCCTTCAGCAGGTCGGCTTGGTATGCCTGGAGCACAGACATGGTGTGTAAACATGCACCAGCCTGACCTGCTGCCGCATAAGCCTTGCCCATCAAGCCTGATGTTACTTTTAATGGCTTGGTGGGCAAGGACGGAGCCTTCAGGGACGATGCCAGGCCGGGAGACAGATAGCTTGCTAGTGTCTGCTCGACCTGAGGCATCGCCCTGTAGCCGTATTCCTCCATCCCCCCCACATTACAGTAGTAATCTGAGGCGGGGGAGTAGAGACGTGAGGAATACGGCCTGTCCCACGACCTCGCGATCTCTTTATGGAGGTCGGGGAAAAAAGGAAGGCTCCGTCTGGGAGGTGCTGACCTAGCCCGCAGGAAGCGCTCATCAAGCCTGCTCGCCTGGGGCTCTGGATCTGGAGCGGGTGACCAGCTGATGTTAAGCTTGGCCACCGCACTCGTCAGCACCTCCACCAGCTCCTCATACTGGGGTGAACGGGGGGGCGGTTGTGGGAGGTCAACGCTCTCGATGTCAACCTCCTCAGAGGAAGACAGGAGAAGCGTTGACTCCTCCTCTCGGAGGGAAGGAACCGCAGTGCGGGCTTCCTCATCCAAGAGGAGGTCATACGATCCGCTGGGTGAGGAGAGAGATAGGGGATCACCCGTCTCAACTCCCTCCAGCAGATCTAGCTGCGAACCCCACGAGTGCAGCTGCCGCTCCGCCTCGACGGAAGCGGGGCCAGACCCACGGGGAACGCTGGTGAAAGCCCCCTCCTCAAAGAGGGCTTTCTGGGAACGGAGCAACCGCAGCGGCATCTGCTCGCACTGCGGGCAGTCAGCCCCCTCAAGGGCTGACTTAGCGTGCTCCGCTCCCAAGCAGACCACACATAGATCGTGTGTATCCCCACCAACAATGAAGCGTTGGCAGGGAGGGACACACCGTCTATGTGGCTGCTGAACCGCCTTAGAACGTTCGTTCTTAAAAGAACGTTTTCCCCCTGGCATTTTACTCAAATAAAAGTAGTGCAAACTGGCACTAAAAAACAGCAAAATGCAGATCAGACAGACAATAACACAGAGCGCTCTCGCTGAATGACAAAAGCTGACGCCAGCTTCAAACGCACGTGCTTTTATACTTCCTGGTCGATGACGTCACCGCGCCTGTGACGTCACTCCCGTTTCTCATTGGACGTTGGACTATGACTCAGAGTGCGGCCCGCCAATGGCGTTCCCCACAGCGTTTCAGGACGCAGTGTAGAGTTCCCGGAAGGGAACCTATTTTTATGCTAACTGATACAATCATTTGTGTATAAAATATATAATAAAGGGGACAAAACACAACCTTGAGGAGTTCCTACAGATGTTATTAAAGGAGTTGAGAAACTATCATTAACTCTCACTCGTTGAATTCTATCAGTTAAAAAGTCAAGAATCCAACCTACCAAATTAGGATCAAGACCAAAATTAGAAATGTACTTATCTGCTAAAATCTGTGGTTGTAATGAATTAAAAGCAGATGAAAAATCCACAAATAAAAGTTTGACATGTGTTTTGCTCCCCTCTAAGTGCTTTAAAACCAAATTTAGAAATGTTGCTGTTGCATCCTCAACACCTCGTTGTGTTCTATAAGCAAATTGGAGAGGATCTAAAAAAAAATTTGTTTTAGACAACAACTCCTCTTTTACCAGTTTCTAAAAACATTTCATTATTAAGGAAGTGAGAGCTATTGGCCTAAAATCATTAAGTGTTACTGCCTTTGCAGTTTTAGGCACAGGCACCACAGTGGCCTGTTTCCACAGTGTTGGGACTTTCTGGAGAGCAAAAGACCACTGAAAAATATTACAGAATACTGGTGCCAATTGTTCAGCACAAACCTTAACTAAATGCCCACCAAGATTATCTGGCCCAGGAGTTTTTGTCCTCTTACAACCCTTAAAAACTTTAATTACATCTAATTAATCAAAAAAAATATTATAATCACCATCACAACTCACATTAAAATTCATAGACTCCATTTTAAGACCAGTTTCAGGAGTATCAAAGCGTAAATAAAACCTGTTTAATTCCTCGGCCAATTGACTACTAGACTCATACCCAGGCAGCTGTATTTTCCTAGGCTCACACCCTTTAAATCCCGTTATAGCTGTCATTCCCTTCCAAACTGACCCCAAGTTATTCCTACTCAACTCTTCCTCTAAGTTTGTTTTATACTTTAACTTTGCTTTCCTCACTTCAACTTTAATCTCTTTCTGCAGTTTTAATCTTTTAACCAAGTCACCTTCATAAAATGCTCTACATCTTTCATTCATAAGTACTTTTAAGGATTTTGTAAACCATGGCTTGTTGTTTGGGAATATTTTGACAGTCTTAGAGGGAATAAGCATATCTTCACAAAACGAGATATAACCTACTGACAGCATCTGTAAGTTCATCTATTTCTGAGCAAGAATTGTAAAAAATGTTCCAGTCCGTACATTCCAGGCATCCTTGCAAAGATGCAGTGGACTCCTCAGACCATACTCTAATATTCTTCTTCTGTGGTTTTTCACTTTTTAAAACAGTTTTGTATACTGGGATAAGCAGCACTGTATTATGGTCTGCCGTCCCCACAGGAGGCTTGACAACAGACTTATATGCGCCTTTGATTGATCCATAGCAAAGGTCAAGAGTCTTATTAAAACGTGTGGGGCAAGTCACATATTGATAAAAGTTCCTTAAGCACTGCTTCATGGGACATTTATTAAAATCCCCCATAATTAAATTCGGAGCATCTGGGGAAATGCATTGCAGTTTGTGTACAACATTTCCAAGAGTCTCTGCTGCGTTTGCTTCCTTAGCCCTCGGATGAATATAGACCACGGTAACAAAAAGTTGTGGAAACTCCCGAGGAAGATACTGTGGCCGGAGTGATACAGAGAGTAGTTCAATGTCATTAGTACACACACTCTCTCTCACAATAACGGAACTACACCATTTATGGTTAATATATAGACAAACACCACCTCCTTGCTTTTTCCCCGTCACTCCACGGCAACGATCGGTACGAAAAGGAGTGCCAAATCCATCAATAATTACTGAATTATCAGGATCGTTGTTCTTTAACCATGACTCAGTAAGAGCCAAAATACAAGCATTCTTATAGTCATGTTGAAAATGTACCATTGCCTGTAGGTCGTCGATCTTATTCCTGAGGGACTGAACATTTGCCATGACGATAGACGGGAGAGGAGTACGGTTTAGCCGAGACCTCCTTAGCTTCACTCGTACCCCTCCTTTCTTCCCTCTCTTCCGCGTTTTTTGAGGGTTATGATCCCGTCTAACATACAATCCGTTGTCGCGAACACCGTTTCCATGCGATGAGCGTAAATCCACAGGATGACGAATATTATAAGGCCGATGCCACTGAAGGAGAAACTCTCTGTCGTATTGAATTCTCACCGGTTGTTTAGCAGGTGATGCTTTCAAACACGCAGGGAGAAGAAACAGCACCCACAATAAAACAATGGCCAACACATCCATTTGGCTTTAGTTGGTTTCCAACAACAAAGTCCAAAGAACTCCAAGGCAATCGCAAACAACTCTAAACAACTTTAAAAACTATTTAAAAGAACAACAAACAAACAAACGACACGGACTGTTTTCTGGTCTGCTGCTGGTCGCCACGTGCGCAGCGCCCTCTATGACTCATTCCAAGTCATCACCGATCACAAAAACCTGGAGTACATCAAAAGCGCCAAACACCTGAACTCCCGTTCTTCACAAGATTCAACTTCTCCGTCACTTACAGACCTGGCAGCAAAAACAGCAAAGCTGATGCACTTTCACAACGCCATGACCCATCCTCAAGCACGCTTCCTTCTGAACCCATCCTGCCTCAATCCGTCATCCTCGCTCCGGTGATCTGGGACTTCATGGAGGAACTTCAACAAGCACAACTACAAGAACCCACTCCTCCTAACTGTCCACCCAACAAACAGTACGTCCCAGAGAAACTGAGACAAAGAATTATTCAATGGGTCCATACTTCCATTAGCACCAGTCATCTAGGCATCTCACGCACCCTCCATCTTCTCCAAAATTCCTTTTGGTGGCTTTCCCTGTCCCACGACGTAACAAACTACGTAAAATACTGTCATGCTTGTGCCCAATCCAAGACCCCTGAGGAACTCCCTTCAGGCCTGCTCAAACCACTACCCATACCACAATGTCCTTGGTCACATCTATCCATTGATTTCATCACTGACTTACCTCCATCCAATAACTTTACTGTCATCCTTGTGATTGTTGATCACTTCTCCAAGTCCTGCCGCCTCATACCACTCAAAGGCCTACCCACTGCCATGGAAACTGCACTTGCCCTCTTCAATCATGTCTTTCGGGTTTATGGCCTACCTGAGGACATCGTCAGTGACAGAGGTACCCAATTCACTTCTCAAGTCTGGAAATCATTCTATTCTGTCAAATGTTGGACATAAATGTCAGTCTCACGTCAGGATACCACCCACAATCCAATGGACAGGTGGAACGCCTTAACCAGGAGATAGGACGTTACCTTCGCACTTACTGCCACAGAGAACAGCACCGCTGGTCCGAATTCCTACCTTGGGCGGAATATGCCCAAAACACTATCACCCACTCATCAACAGGTCTAACCCCCTTTCAGTGTGTCCTGGGGTTCCAACCCCCCATGTTCCCATGGTCTGGTGAACCTTCTTCGGTCCCCGCTGTGGACGAATGGAGAACGGGTCTGGCTCTCCACAAGGGACATCAAACTGCGGCTGCCCAGCAGGAAGCTCAGCCCAAGGTATGTCGGACCATTCAAAATCATAAGACAGATTAATGATGTCACCTACCAGCTTGAGCTTCCTGCTAACTATCTTATCTCTCCCTCCTTTCATGTGTCTCTCCTGAAACCGGTCCACCCGGATGCTGAGCCTGGATCTGAGGTCCCAGAGCCACCCCCACCCATGGACATTGATGATAACCCCGCATACAAGGTGAATATGTTGCTGGACTCAAGAAGGAGAAGGGGTCAGCCCCAATATCTGGTGGACTGGGAGGGCTACGGGCCTGAGGAGAGATCGTGGGTAGCCGCCCCAGACATCCTTGATCCGTCACTCATCGAGGAGTTCCATAGAGCCAGACCCGGCCCGACCAGCACCACGACCACAGGGACGGCCTCGTAGAGCGACTCCTGGGGGGGGGGGGGGATTCTGTAACGCCACGCCAGCAGAGGGAGCCCTCACCTGAGTATTGACTGCACTCGGCTTCCTCTTCTTCCTCTCTGACCACTTCCTGTTTGGTAGCTTTATAGCTACACATGTGCAGTTACTCCTCGCGAAGTATTACCAGTTTCACCTGCCTTACCAAGCGTTTTCTGATTGCCATTCTGACTGCTTACCTGTGTATAACTCTGCCTGTTGATGATCGTTTTACGTCTCTTGGATTTGCCCCTTTTGCCAAGTTTGCCTGATTGGACTGATATTCGTGTACGGACTCTCAGCCTGCCCTTTGACTACTCTCTTCGGATCATCCCTCTGTATGGTGACTGATTTGGACTGCTTATCTGGTTTGGACATTAACAGTAAGTCTTATCTGGTACCCAAAACTGAATGAACAGTTGTCTATCAGCCAAGAGTTTGACTGAGAAAAGTCAGAGAACAGCAGAAGCAGGAGACAACGTGATGATAAAAAGAGTTTATTGCATAATCTTAGTTGTGTATGTTTCAGTGCTCAGACTTCATCTGATAAACACAAATCCAGCAAATAATGATATCAAACTGATTCACAACATTCCATAAACCTTGAACTTCCATCACTATTCTCTCTTATCTCTTATTCATACAGACAAAACAGTTCATGAAACCCTATAATCATGAGATTGAATAATAATATAATTGCAGAAATATAAATATAAATGCATATTAAAAATAACAAGTGAATAAATGATCAAATAAGTAAAATTATGTAAATGATAAATTTAAAAACAATTAAATGATAAATTATATAAATGACTAATGACTATAAATGATTATATGATTAAATGATTATAAACTAATTAAAATGAAAAATAAGAACACAACACAAATGTATGATTGTTCTCTTGATGCAACACACACACAGTTTGTATTTGAGGATCCTTCATCTGCTATCAGGACAGCTAAAGAAACTGCAAGTTTCAAGAAAACACTTTTATCCTCAGCTGTCTTGCTTTAAACTGACTGACAGGATTGAGGTCGAACTCTGTAGTGATTAGTTTTTATGACTTATGTGTGACACGAGTCCAGTTCACAGACTCAAGTTTCCATCTCTGCTGTTAGGTCACACAGTTTCACTCTTGAGTCTACACCAAACCCAAACCCAGGATAGAGCGTCTGAGTGAATGTAGTGTGTTCTGTGTGGATGAGGCTCATTGTGTCAGAGACGCTGTAGAAGGACAGAGTTCCTGCTCTGTGATCCACAAACACTCCTATTCTATAAACACCATTCACTCCTACTCTACTGATGATGGGCTTCACAGGGAGAGCAGTCTTTCTCTTATTGTGCCAGAATGAGTAACTGGAGGGAGTGCATAACAAAGTCCAGGACTGATCATTATATCCAAACACACACTCATCACCCGATCCCTTCCCGCTGATGCTCTTATATGACACTGATGTAAACACACCATCATCTCCACTCCACTCCAGCTCCCAGTAACAGCATCCACACACACTCTCTCTACACAACACCTGACAATAATGAATAAATCTGTCTGGATGATCAGGATACGGCTGGACTGTTTTAGTGTAAATAGCCATTCTGTCTCCCTCAGACAGACGGATGTGTTTACTCACTGTGTTTGGATCCAGAGTCAGAAACCTGAAATCTGATTAAGATAAAATAAGACTTATTTCATGAACTTCCCACAAACGTACTCTTTCCAAATACATGTGATATGTTTACAGTCTTTTAATACCACTGTGTCTGTGTAGTTAGGTTAACTCCAGTGTGAAATTATACAGTCATTTTAGTCACTCTGTGTGTGTTTCATAGTGTCTTACATTGCAGCAACTCTGGCCTGGACTTGGGTTCTTTGAGGGCAATAATTTCGCTGCATGTTACTGTGGACATAAAGACACATCATTATTGTGATTCTCATGTGAAACAGGAATCTCTCCCATATTGTTTTTAATAGTTTCTTCTGTGTGATGTGACACATTACCTCTGCCAGATATCTGTTTAATCTCTTCTTTGCAGAAATTCTCCAGTTTTTCTTTCAGTTTAGAAACTAATTCTCCTATATCACTGAAAGAGAACTGAGAACTGATGGAGTTGGGCTGATCTGTAGATTCAGGAGAGATGGAGAAACTCTGCAGGAGACAAAAATACAACAAGCCTGTATTTTTTCCCCCTCAATTTTAAAATCTTGTGTGTAATGCACTTAGGCCTAATCTAATACTAATGTAAATACTCCAGTAATTAGCTCCATACACAAGTTTTCCAGACACACTGAAACACATGAGAATCGTCTCGGGTTACGTATGTAACCCTCGTTCCCCGAGGGAACGAGACGCTGCGTCATTCAAACGCTATGGGGAACGCCATTGGCAAGCCTCTCTCTGAACGTAGTCTACCAACCAATCAAAGGACAGGAGTGACGTCACCGGAGTGGTGACGTCATCGACCGGAAAGTATAAAGCATGTGCGTTTGAAGCCGGCTTCAGCTTCCAGGAATGAAGCGATGCGTGGCAGGAATGCGGAAATTATGGTCAATGATGCAGCGTCTCGTTCCCTCAGGGAACCAGGATTACATACGTAACCCGAGACGTTCCCTTCCGGGAACTCGGCTGCGTCATTCAAACGCTATGGGGAACGAGATGCCCACGCCCCCATAATTCCAAATCCCTGCCTAGTGTCTGCTAGGACAAGGGTGGAAAGAGTTGTGTCTGGTGAATCATGCCAGAACACAGCAACAGTCTCCGCCTGGGGAAATTGCCAGGACGCGAGTGGTAATACACCTCTGTCTGGGAAACAGCCAGAACAAGAGGGAAATAAATGTACCTTGGCCAGGGGAAATTGCCAGGATGCGAGGGATGAAGAATCTCTGCTTAGGTAAATTACTAGGACAAGAGTGGTAATACACCTCTGTCTGGGGAACTGCCAGAACAAGAGGGAGATAAATACACCTCAGCCTGGGAAACTGCCAGGACATGAGGGAAATCCTTGTCTGTCACTCAAGGACAGAAGAGCCTGGAGCGGCTCTCAGGTATAGCTCGTAGAGGCTGACAAATGTTAAAGGTGAGGACCAACCCGCAGCACTGCAGATGTCCTGTATAGGGACACCTGCTGCCAGAGCTTTGGAGGCAGCCAAGCCTCGAGTAGAGTGAGCCTTGACCCCCAAGGGTGATGGCAGGCCAGAGGACTCGTACGCAGTAGAAATGGCATCTACGATCCATCTACTGATAGTAGGTTTTGAAGCAGGGCACCCCCTCTTAGGGGGGCCGTAACAAACCAAAAGTTGCTCTGATTTACGCCACATGGCAGCTCTGTGGACATATGTGTCGAGTGCTCACACAGGACACATATAGTTGTGGAGAGTAAAAGGCCTGGAGTGTAACCGGCTGTTGTATTGCTGTCGGGACCTTCGGGACATACCCGGCTCTCGGGTACAAAAAGGCTTTGGCCAGACCAGGCGCAAAGTCAATATAAGAGGGGGCCACTGAAAAGGCCTGAAGGTCTCCTACTCTCTTTAGCGAGGTAAGCGCGAGCAGCAGCGCAGTCTTAATTGTAAGACAACGATCCGAAATCTCCTCTATAGGCTCAAATGGAGGTCTTCAATCGATAACGCCGCCACGTACTCCTTCAGGGTGGAGTGGGTTAGCCCTGTAGATTAGCGAGACTGCAAAAACTCCAGTACTGTACCTATCGGGCAGTGAACTGGGTCTAATTGGTGTTGGTTGCACCATGCAGTGAACAACTTCCATTTAAGGCCATAGAGTTTCCTTGTAGAGGGAGCTCTGGAATGAAGGATTGTCTCAGCAACTTCGGTTGAGAGACCAGCCTCTATGAGTTGTGCCCCCTCAGGAGCCACACCCATAGTTTCCAAATCTTGGGGCGGGGGTGAAAGATTAAGCCCCCGGCCTGCGAGAGGAGGTCCCTCCTGACGGGAATCTCCCATGGAGAGCCATCGAGGAGGGTGATTATGTCCGAGAACCATACTCGGGCCGGCCAGTACGGGACTACTAGTAGCAGCCGCACTCCATACCGGCGTACTCTTTACAGAACTCCGGGGAGCAGAGCGATCGGGGGAAAGGTGTACAGATGTAGCCTCGGCCACGTCTGTACCATCGCATCCAGACCCAGAGGAGCAGGAGGCACTAAGGAGAACCAGAGGGGACATTGCGATGTCTCTCAAGTTGCAAAGAGGTCCACTTGAGCCTGGCCAAACACTCTCCAAATCTGTTGCACCACCTCTGGGTGGAGCATCCAATCCCCGGGCCTTGGCCCCTGCCTTGACAGGACGTCTGATCCCGTATTGAGGTGTCCAGGGATGTGAACAGCTCTGAGCGAGTGAAGTTTTCCCTGTGACCACCGGAGGATATGGTACGCCAGCTTGCACTTCATTGACTGAGTTGCCGAACAGACCAGAAGGCTGCAGCGGGGCGTCCAGGAGGAGGACCCTGTCCTTTTCCTTCATATCGGACAGGGTCAGCCACAAGTGCCCCTCCGCCGCCAGAGCAAGATCGGCTGTGTGGCGCAACTCCGATACATTAACCTCCTGACTGTCATCTAATTCCTTCAGCAGGTCAGCCTGGTAGGCTTGCAAAATAGACATTGTGTGCAAGCATGCTCCAGCCTGACCTGCCGCCGTGTACCCCTTGCCCAACAAGCCCAATGTTATTTTAAGAGGCCTGGAGGGCAAGGAAGGAGCCTTCAGAGATGATGCCAGGCCAGGTGACAGATAGCCCGCAAGCGTCTGTTCAACCTGCGGCATCATCTTATAGCCACACTCTTCCATCCCCCCGACATTTCCATAATAGTTGGAGGAGGGAACGAAAAGGTGGGCTGAAAAGGGTTTTGGAAGGCTCCTTTTTTGGAGTGGTGACTATGTCCGCAGGAAGCGTTCGTCTAGTTTGCTTCGCTGTGGCTCATTAGTATGTTGTGCAGGCCAATTGATGTTTAATTTGTCAACTGCACGTGTCACCACCTCCAAAAGCTCCTCATACTGTGGGGACCGGGGGAGCGGTTGTGCACTTTCGTCAATGCTCTCCACATCAACCTCCTCCTCGGAAGATATGAGAAGCGCTGAGACCTCTTCCTGGTAGGAAGGAACCGCAGCGCAGGCTTCCTCATCCAGTAGAAGGTCATCCGATCTGTTAGGTGAGGAGGGAGATAGGGGATCACCCGTCTCCATACCCTCTAACAGATCGAGCTGCGAACCCCACGAGTGCAGCTGCCGTTCCGCCTCGGCGGAAGCGGGGCCAGACCCGAGGGGAACGCTGTTGAGGGCTCCCTCCTCAAAGAGAGCCCTCCGGGAGCGAAGCACCCGCAGTTGAAGGCGCTCACACTGCGGACAGCAAGCCCCCTCGAGGGCTGACTGTGCATGCTCCGCACCCAAGCAGACTACACACAGAACTTGTGTATCCCCACCAACAATGAAACGTTGGCAGGGAGGAACACACGCTCTGTGAGGCTGCTCAACCACTTTCTTAGATAAACTCTTTCCCCCTTTGGTTGACATGTCTACTCAAAATGAAGCTGTGCAAACTGGCACAAAAATCAGCAGACATGCAACAGACAGACAAACAGAGAGCGCTTCGCTGAATGACAAAAGCTGAAGCCGGCTTGAAACGCACGTGCTTTATACTTCCCGGTCGATGACGTCACTCCCGTCATCTGATTGGTTGGTAGACTACGTTCAGAGAGAGGCTCGCCAATGGCGTTCCCCATAGCGTTTGAATGACTCCGGAAGGGAACTCCAGTCTGTTTGTCAGATCTGTGTCACAGCAGGATGTGTCTCAAGTCCACTATGATCCTGTTCTTCTAGATGTCTGTTACCTGCAGGAACTGGATGTGATCCTGTGTGTGTGAAAGCTGCTCCAGCTCAGCGTCTCTCCTCCTCAGATCATTGATCTCCTGCTCCAGTCGCTCCAGTCGTCCTTCAGCTCGACTCACTGCTCGCTTTTCCTGATCTCTGATCAGCCGTATCAGCTCAGAGCGGCTTCTCTCAATGGAGCGGATGAGCTCAGTAAAGATCCTCTCACTGTCCTCCACTGCTGTCTGTGCAGAGCACTGTTAGAAACACAGCACAATCAGCTCTTACTCAACATCAGTCTATCAGCTCTATGAGTCTAATGTCTACACATCTATGAGTCTAATGTCTATACATCTATGAGTCTAATGAGTCTAAGAATGGCTCTTCAGTCTATCAGCTCTTGTTCTTCTGCACAAACTCACCTTATAAGAGTCCACAGTCTTTCTCAGCTCCTCAAGCTCTTTCTCTCTCTCCTGGATTCTCTTGCCATATTTCATTTGTGTCTCTTTCAGAATACTCTGTCAAATGTAGATTGATGAAAACAGTCTCAGTGTAATCAGGATCTGAATAATGAGTCAGATTGTTTTAATGTGCTTGAGCTCATACCTGTTTGTCAGTCCTCTCTGCTTCAGCTGTCACAGTCTCATGGTTCTTGTGTTCCTCCATCATACACAGATAACAAATGCAGCGCTGGTCAGTTCGACAATAGAGTTTCAGCTGTTCGTCGTGTTTTGAGCAGATCATCTCTCGTAGTCGTCCGCTGGCATCGGTCAGTTTGTGTTTCTTACTTCTGAACCAACTCTCATGTTGTTGCAGGTGATTCTGACAGTAAGAGTTCAGACACACCAGACAGGACTTGACAGCTTTGTGTTTGGTCCCAGTACAGACGTCACACTCCACGTCTCCAGATCCGGCGTCACCGTCGGCGGTTTGGAGTCTGGTCTTCTTCAGGTTCTCCAGCATTTCAGCCAGCAGTACATTGGTAGCTAAAGCAGGTCTGGGACTGAAGGTCTGTCTGCACTGAGGGCAGCTGTAGACTCCCTTCTGATCCTCCTCATTCCAGCAGTCTGTAATACAGCTCTTACAGTAACTGTGTCCACAGGCGGTCGCCACTGGATCCTTCAGCAGATCCAGACACACTGGACACGTGAACTGGTCCTGAGCCACTGGAATACTGGCTTCTGCCATTGTGTGTGAGTTTGTGTCAGAGAAACAGAGACAGAGGGACCGTCTACAGCTCTTCACTTTCACTTTCACTTACTAGAAAATGTGAAGTTATTTCCTGGTTTAGTGTTTGAGAGACGTGTGCAAAACTATGGGGCAATACAGCTTCTCTTATATCATCTGGAGGAGTGCAGTTAAAGACATTCAAGATTCAGAATTTATATTTATTAATTACTGCTTTTCTTTCATTGTGTTTTATACAGTAAATTCAATTCAATTCAATTCAAGTTTATTTGTATAGCGCTTTTCACAATACGAGTCGTTGCAAAGCGCTGTACAAAAGTTTAGGCTACTACAATATATTTAGTAATTTTAGTATTTAGTGGTGAATACTGTATGTCAAGTCGATGTACATATGATATAAATGTTAAAATCAGTAACTGTGTAATCGAACAGATGATGAACACTAATTGCAATGATTATGTGCTGTGATCAAACTTGTAAGAAAATTATGTAGTGCTGTATGTTGTTTCAAGGCTGGCATCATCTGCGGTCCTCTGAGGGGTCGGCATCATCTCTTCTTCTGAATCCAGACTGAATCTTGTGTAAACCCTAGTTACCACGGGATGGAAATCCCGTGGCAGAAACAGAGAAACAAATAGAGAAATAATTAGCGTAGCTGCTGTTCCAACTTCCAACCAAACAAAAATGATGTGTTTAGCCCAAGCTGAAGAATATTAATGTGCATTTGATCAGATGTAACTGAAGTACAACGTTATGAGATACATTATGTGAATGCTTGGCTAAAGAGATGAGTCTTTAATCTAGATTTAAACACAGAGAGTGTGTCTGAACCCCGAACGTTATCAGGAAGGCTATTCCAGAGTTTGGGAGCCAAATGAGAAAAGGCTCTCCCTCCTTTAGTGGACTTTGCTATCCTAGGTACTACTAAAAGTCCAGAGTTTTGCGACCTTAGGGAGCGTGAGGGATTGTAGCGTAGTAGGAGACTAGTTAGGTATGCAGGAGCTAAACCATTAAGGGCCTTATAGGTAAGAAGTATTATTTTGTAAGTGATACGGAACCTAATAGGTAGCCAGTGTAGAGACTGTAAAACTGGGGTAATATGATCATATTTTCTTGATCTGGTAAGGACTCTAGCAGCTGCATTTTGGACTACCTGTAGCTTATTTATTGAAGAAGCAGGACAACCACCTAGTAGTGCATTACAATAGTCCAGTCTAGACGTCATAAATGCATGAACTAACTTTTCTGCATCAGAAACAGGTAACATGTTCCGTAGCTTAGCAATGTTTCTAAGATGGAAGAATGCTGTTTTAGTAACATAGGAAATATGATTTTCAAAAGACAGGTTGCTGTCTAATATAACACACAGATTTTTGACTGTAGAGGAAACAACAGTACATCCGTCTAGTTGCAAGTTGTAGTTTAAGAGATTCTGTGTACTCTTTTTTGGTCCAATAAGTAATATCTCAGTCTTATCTGAATTTAACAGTAGAAAATTATTGGTCATCCAGTCTTTCACATTTTTAACACTGTTAACTTTGCTAAGTTAGAAGTTTCATCTGGTCTTGTTGAAATATATAGTTGAGTGTCATCAGCATAACAATGGAAACTAATCCCATATTTCCTAATAATATTACCAAGGGGTAACATGTAAATTGAAAATAGTAGAGGACCTAGGACAGATCCTTGTGGCACTCCATACTTTACTGGTGTTAGCTGCGATGACTCCCCATTTAAATACACAAAGTGATAGCGATCGGACAGGTATGATCTGAACCATCTTAATGCCTGCCCTTGAATACCTGTATAGTTTTGTAATCGATCTATGAGTATTTCATGATCTATAGTGTCGAACGCAGCACTAAGATCAAGTAAAACTAGCAATGAGACGCAGCCTTGATCTGCCGCAAGTAGCAAGTCGTTTGTGATTTTTACAAGTGCAGTTTCTGTGCTATGATGGGGCCTGAAACCTGACTGAAATTCTTCAAAGATATTATTATTTTGCAAGAAGGAGCACAATTGAGCAGACACAACTTTTTCTAGAATTTTAGACATAAATGGAAGATTAGAAATGGGTCTGTAATTTGCCAGTTCACTAGGGTCTAGCTGTGGTTTCTTAATAAGAGGTTTAATAACCGCTAGTTTGAATGGTTTTGGGACATGACCTAAAGATAACGATGAGTTAACAATATTAAGAAGCGGTACTTCTGCTACAGGTAACAACTCTTTTAGTAATTTAGTGGGTACAGGATCTAATAGGCATGTTGTTGGTTTAGATGTGGTGATAAGTTTATTTAATTCTTTCTGTTCTATAGTTGTAAAGCACTGGAGTTTTTCTTCGGGTGTAATGACTAATGTTGAAGTATCAGTTGCTGTAGTATCTATATTTGTTATTGTATTTCTAATGTTGTCTATTTTATCAGTAAAGAAATTCATAAAGACATTACTATTAAACTGTGCAGGAATATTCAGGTCAGGAGGTGTTTGGTTATTTGTTAATCTAGCCACTGTGCTAAATAAAAACCTTGGATTGTTTTGGTTTTTTTCTATGAGTTGGTGGATGTACTCGGCTCTAGCAGCTTTTAAAGCCCGTCTATAGCTGGACATACTGTTTTTCCATGCAATTTTAAAAACTTCTAAGTTAGTTTTTCTCCATTTACGCTCAAGATTACGAGTTTCTTTTTTTAGAGAATGGGTATTACTGTTGTACCATGGCGCAGTACGTTTTTCTCTAACCTTTTTTAGCTTGATTGGGGCAACAGCTTCTAATGTATTAGAGAAGATAGTGCCTATGTTACTAGTCATTTTGTCTAGTTCATGTTTATTTATGGGTGCACAGAGCAGTTGAGATAAATCAGGCAGGTTATTTGCGAATCTATCTTTGGTAGCAGGAACAATAGTTCTGCCCAGACGATAGCGCGGAGCTATATAGTTAACATCAGTGATACGCAGCATGCACGATACGAGGAAGTGATCGGTAACATCATCGCTTTGAGGTACGATATCTATATCAGTAAGATCAAGTCCGTGCGATATAATTAGATCTAGTGTATGATTAAAACGATGAGTGGGCCCAGTGACGTTTTGTTTGACTCCAAAAGAGTTTAACAGATCAGTAAACGCAAGTCCTAACGCATCATTTGTATTATCAACATGAATGTTAAAATCTCCAACAATTAATGCTTTATCAAAATTAACCAATAGGTCAGAAAGGAAATCTGCAAATTCTTTTAGGAAATCTGTATACGGCCCTGGAGGTCTATACACAGTAGCCAGAGCAAGAGATAGGAGAGATTTATTTTGCATATCTGACAGAGTAACATTAAGTAGGAGTACTTCAAATGAATTAAACCTGTACCCTGTTTTCTGAGTAACATTGAAAATATCACTATAAATTGTTGCAACACCACCGCCACGACCGATCTGACGGGGCTCATGTTTATAACAGTAGTTTGGTGGAGTAGACTCATTCAGACCAATAAAATCATTTGGTTTTAGCCAAGTTTCAGTCAAGCAGAGTACATCAAAACTATTATCTGTGATTATTTCGTTTACAATAAGTGCTTTGGGTGCGAGTGATCTGATATTTAGGAGCCCAAGCTTTAAAAATTGTTTTTGTTCATTTATTGTGCATTTTTCTGGTTTAATCACGATTAGATTTTTTCTAGATCCTTCATAAAATTTTTGTTTTGACCTCACTATTCGAGGAACAGACACAGTCTTTATAGATTGGACAGCACCAGTACTATCGTTTAAATGTGCATAACAAAAGCCATCATCGCAACTATTTGAAGAATTGCTTACTAGTCAAATGGAGCGCAGCGTCCTGGAGATGTTGTCCGACAGCAGTTCTGCTCCGACTCTGCTGGGGTGCAGGCCATCAGCGCGGTAAAGCCTAGGACGCTCCCAGAAAAGATTCCAATTATTAACAAAGAGCAGTTTCTAGTAAAGATGAATCATTTTCATTATTATGTGAAGCGCCCCCTGCTGGAGACAGATGCATGTGTTCAGTGGTTACTCACACAGAGAGCAGGTTTGGACAGCAGAGGATCTCAATCAGAGTGAAGGAAACACATCTGGATGAATGAATGAGGCCTGCTGATCATGAGAACTACAGACTCAGAATAATATTATTAAAGCAGGACTTTAGTTCTTAAGCCTAAAACAGAAATGTCTGATAGATGAGTAGTGTTTTAGAAACAGTCATTTTACAAGTTCTGTCAAATATGTGTATGGCTTTTTGTCTGTTTCTCCTAATACTGTGAGAATGTAGTTACAGAACAGGCCGCTTGTGAACTGTAATAGAAGCGAGTGCTTAGGGTTAAAGACCAAAAAATGATAATATAAGTTTGTTAGTCTCACTTTAGTATTTTCAGACAGGAGAGTGATGTCTTTAGTGTGAAATGAGATGTGGTTTGACTCCATGTGAGCGTAATATAAGTTCACAGAGCTGGAAGTTCAGTAGGAGGCTGTTGTCAATGTGGGTTTTGTTTCTGGTCTGGAAAAGCGTGAAGAAGTGCTCTTTCTCACAAGAAAAACTGGTAATGATGTATTGGATTAAAATTAATAAATGCTTGGCTCTTTCTCCAAACTCATCAGGGAAACTTTACCTCAATAATACACAACTCTAAGATCATATAAATCACATGGGCAGTTAAAGTAATGTATTTTAAGCTTCTATGTGTTATTACAGTTTGTGATTGTAATGATTACAATAAAAGGATGATATTCTGCCTTATAGAATGTCCATCTAAAGTTGGCATCACTGAAGTCTTTAATTGCATCATCCACAAATGAGACCAAACCAAACCAGAGCTGGTGCAATCTCCATCTGTTCTACAAACTGCATATAACCTCGGAACAAACGCTGAATCCTGTGCATGCAAATGCATATCCAGAGTGATATGTTTGTGAGACTTTGAGATCTGTGCAGAATTGCAGTTGAACTTTCTTCCAGCAGATGGTGCTAATGGTCTATTTACTTTCACATTTGCTGTAGACAAGATGTTTAGTAGCAAGATGCTGGAATCATGGTATTAAGACAGTGATGTTCTGTAATTAGGGTTGTGCCACATACAACAATTTGAACAAACATCCCAATATGATTTAATCTTAGACAGTTAAAGAAAAAAACAAGTTAACAGAAGGAAAACATAAAACTTAAAATAATTTGAAAGCTTGAAACATATTTTAATAAGTTCCAGATTGAGTTTGAGTATGGTTCTTCAAGCTTTTTTCAAGGTAAATTAAAAATACTTTTTCATTTTTTTCTATCATTCATAATTTATGTACACTGTGCATCAGCAAAAACTGTGATGAAATAAATGAATGATACATTTGTTTAGAGCTTCTATTCCACTATACTAGCTGCCTTAACCACAGCATAAAGACACAGGTCTATTCAGAATTATTAAACACAGCAAAATACAAAAAAAGAAATGAATGTGTTGAATGTGGCAATCTGAAGGCGTCTTGACGTCATCGGTGAACAGTTCTACTGTCAGAGTGTTTGAAGTGTTAGATGCCCATATGTACATAAACACTGAGCCTCACAGACTCCTGTATAAAACACCCATCAGATTTGTGACAATACTGAAATGTGCTCGTGCAAAAAGCTATTAGTGCGCTGCGAGCCCACAGTTTGTTTCACATTAATAATAACAGATTGGAGCATACCTGATGTACGATCCTGTATGTAATAATTGTCTTTACCTTGATTACAGCTGTCATCCATGAACACTTTACTAGTGAGAGAAGCTGGTTTGCCTTGTTCAGTCCCTATAGTCCAGTCCTGACTTCAACAGTGTTTAGAGAAATTGCCCATTTTTGACCAGATTTGAGGATGCTGTTTGGCAACATTTATGTCATGTCTTGAATTTAAACTGAACTTGACAAATGCTGACAGGCAGAAGACACATATATGACAAACATATATTTTGCCCATCATATTATGCACTTGTCAATTTATGTTATTTAAAATAAAATGTATTATTTTTTTGTGTGTGGCACCCTAGCACCCTCTATTGACCAGCCGCCTCTAGTATTAGACATTAACTTAGCCTGATCTCTTTCATAGCATTTTAAAATACAAATATTCTCAGCAGAATTCAGATGGGTCGGATATATTGCTAAAATAAAAGAAAGCATGCAGCATACAGGATATCAGTTCAGTGGGAGAAAGTTAGGGCCTTGATGCGTCATGTTCACACCATGATGAGCGTCCTATAAGCAATATATCTTTGTTGGAATGATTGCATTTTCCAGAAACTTAATAATATCTCGTAAATTTAAGTCAACACAAAGTCACTGTCACACCCCTGGACTGTGTTTGTTGTTTTCTTCCCATTGTGCCCATATTTGGTCATTTCCTGTTCCTGCCCTCGTTATGTCATTATTAGTTAATCGTTGTCACCTGTCTGTCTCATTATCAACCCTTTATAAGTTACACTCATTGTTGTATGGTCTTAAGTGTGCGTCCCTGTTGTATCACCTGTCTGGGTTAAAGTAAAGACTTTATTGTGACCTTTTGTCCTCGTACGCCTTCCTTCCTCACACGTACCGACAATCAGATTGACCAACATTTTGTCACTCCTTTACGTTGTGTTTATATTTTCTATCAATCATTTTAGGTGCAGCAATTTGTCATCATCAGCCTCTGTCTTCTTCCAGCAGGCCATTGACCATCATGTGTTTCCACTAAACAACTAAACCAACAATATTTGCAGCAGCGGCTAAATATGAAAATATATATTTCAAGTTGAACATTTCAAGTTTAAATGCAGAGAAAACACATGTGTGTATTATATGAGTGTGTGTGTATCTGGTTAACTCTTTATCTAATTCTGGACCCAGCATTAAACAGTACTGAATTGAAAGGTCACCTGTGTTAGAGTTATCAGATTTAACTGGATGTGTAATAAAATTGATGTGCATGCTGTTAAAGGAATAGTCCAGCCACAAATGAAAGATTTGGATTGTTAGGTAACTTTGGAGACCATCTGTCTTCCCAAATCTCCTCAACGACTAAAGAATTTGGGGATAAAGTGGTGCTTCCATCTAATCAATTGTTTTCTGTTTGTTTATTAATCCATATATTCACAATAGCACGTTAACTTTGATATTTTGAGTACCAGACAGTTATGTCTAATTGAGTAACAATGAGAGCATACAATCTGTCCATTAAAATAAATTTTAAGAATGAATTGTTTGTATCATGAGCCATCCATAAATAAAAAAACTTACACTTATCTAATATAGAGACAGATTAAACTGGTCTCTGAAAAAAACAGGAACATAAGAGGTGTGCTATACAGTAATGGAGGATGTATTTATATGTTTTTAATGCTTTGGAAATACAAAATGCGTTTTTGTCATTCCAGTAAATTCTTCTCTTCCGCATCACCGTCCTCCGCTATTATCAAGAGCACTGTGACGCATTTCTTCTGCTTGTGAACATGGCGCAGCGGAAGTGTGTTCTATGTCAGCAGCACCACACACAAGAGAAGAATCGTCACACGGACTGTTTTATTGATGTCCGAACTATGTTTTTCAGTTGTGTTGCTGTCTATGCAGAGTTCATCAAAAATAAATTAATTTGTGTTCTGAAGATGAACAAAGGTCTAACAGGTTTGGAATGACATGAGGGTGAGTAATTAATGAAAGAATTTTCATTTTTGGGTGAACTAACACTTTAACATAAAATAATGACAAACTAAGATTATAAATGTGAATCAATTTCCCTGACATAAGAATGATTCAACAGCAAAATGGATCTAAACATTAGCATCTAAAATGAGCAAATATGTCAAAAAAAAAAAGAAAAAAAGAACACTTAAGTAGTATAATTGGCATCTAATGCAATCAGAAATAGACTCACTTTCCTGGTGTCCTCATATCAATCAGTTGATAACTTCTCTTTCACATGAGAGTGACACAATGAACAAATCCAGATCCACCTGGATCATGTCAGAAATATCTGTTTTGTCTGGTATCTGAACAACTAGTCAGCTGGGTTATCGATACCCAAAACCCATGAACATCAAGACGTGTCTGGTACCCAAAACTGTACTAAGAGTCTTCTATCAACCAAGAGTTTGACTGAGAAAAGCCAGAGAAGAGCAGAAGCAGGAGACAAAGTGATTTTATTGTATAATGATGAGTTTTATGGTATCTTAGTTAACTCTCAGAGGGATTGGCATAGTAATGTACATGACAATGTTAATGTGTTTGGACTTGGTGGAATAGATCTGCTGCTGCTGTAGAGCAAGTACTGAGACTTACTACTGACAATACATCCATAACATGCTGCTGTGATCACGTGAGAAATACTGCTGCTGCACATATAACATACATGAAATATCCCCTATGTAGCATACACAAATCCCCATAGCAGATCTATACAGGTGGAGCTGGGGAAGGTGGAGGGTTTCTGAAGTGGCCAACTGCTACAGCAAGCACTATTCATATATATTTGAAACATCAAATTCTCCAAAACTGTTCACCAAGCTTACAATTAAATTTCATATTTGAAATCACCAATGAAATCTGACAACAACTGTCTCATAAATGTTGTTCCTTAAGGTCCAGTAGTGATAAAATTGGTTGTTTTTGATGCTAGAGCAGTTTTTGATGCTAGAGCAGCCAATGCGCAGTCATGAGCGCGAGTTTGCGAATGCTGCCTGTTTCCATAGCAACCGGGACTTCTAACGGCCATGATTTAACTAATCAATGATTGGCTCTTTCATTTAGAAGGCGGGGCTTATTCACCATATTGGCTGTTTCACTTTCTCCCATTCATAAATAATAGGAGTGCACAGTCTTCCTATATATATAAAGTCTTTGGTTATACCTATCAGACTCCGCCATCTAGAGTTTCATGCCAGAACTTTGTATTTGCATATGTTTCACTGCTCAGACTTTGTCCGATGAACACAAATTTAACAAGTAGTGCTATACCAAACTGATTCACAACAACATCCCATAAACCTTGAGTTTCCATTAACATTCCCATTTCATTCATACAGACAAAACAGTTCATAAAACCCCACAATTATAAGAGTAAACAATAATGTAAATGCATAGGCAACAAAAATAATAAGAAATATCTAATATGAAAACAAAAAAAAAGAAAAAAAATATCAAATAATTAAAATTATATGAATGATAAAAATATATAATTTATTAATTATATGGCCAATTTTTTTTAATTGATGATTAAATTATTATAAATGAATTAAAACAAGAAAAATAAAGACAACACAATTGTAAATGATTACTTTCTTGATGCAACACACAGAGTTTGCATTTGAGGATTGTTCACCTGCTATCAAGACAGCTATCAGGACTGAGGTCTGACCCTATATGACAGACTAACTGTAGTCAGAGTTTGTTTGTTTTGTTTGCTTGTTTTTTACTCAAGTTTCCATCTCTGCTGTTAGGTCACACAGTTTCACTCTTGAGTCTACACCAATCCCAAACCCAGGATAGAGCGTCTGAGTGAATGTGGTGTGTTCTGTGTGGATGAGGCTCATTGTGTCAGAGACGCTGTAGAAGGACAGAGTTCCTGCTCCGTGATCCACAAACACTCCTACTCTATAGACACCATTCACTCCTATTCTACTGATGATGGGCTTCACAGGGAGAGCAGTCTCTATGTTATTGTGTATGAATGAGTAACTGGAGGGAGTGCAGATCAAATTCCAGGACTGATCATTAAATCCAAACACACACTCATGACCCGATCCTTTCCTGCTGATGCTCTTATATGACACTGATATAAACACAACATCTCCACTCCACTCCAGCTCCCAGTAACAGCGTCCACACACACTCTCTCTACACAACACCTGACGCTTAGCCTCAAATCTGTCTGGATGATCAGGATACGGCTGGACTGTTTTAGTGACAGTAGCTGCTCTGTTTCTCTCAGACAGACAGATCTCTTTATTCACTGTGTTTGGATCCAGAGTCAGAAACCTGAAATCTGATGAAGATAAAATAAGACTTATTTCATAAAGCTGATACAAACATACTCTTTCCAAATACATACAGTACATGTTTAGTTTTGATATGTTTACAGTCTTTTTAATAGCACTGTGTCTGTGTAGTTTTGTTAACTCCAGTGTCATATTATACAGTAATTTTAGTCACTCTGTGTGTGTTTCATAGTGTCTTACATTGCAGGAACTCTGGCCTGGACTTGGGTTCTTTGAGGGCAATAATTTCGCTGCATGTTACTGTGGACATAAAGACACATCATTATTGTGATTCTCATGTGAAACATGAATCTATCCCATATTGTTTTAATAGTTTCTTCTGTGTAATGTGACACATTACCTCTGCCAGATATCTGTTCAATCTCTACTTTGCAGAAATCCTCCAGTTTTTCTTTCAGTTTAGAAACTAATTCTCCCATATCATTGAAAGAGAACTGAGAACTGATGGAGATGGGCTGCTCTGTAGATTCAGGAGAGATGGAGAAACTCTGCAGGAGACAAAAATACAACAAGCTTGTTTTTTGTTTAGTTTTTTTTCTCCCAATTTTAAAATCTTGTGTGTAATGCACTCAGGCCTAATCTAATACTAATGCAAATACTCCAGTAAGTAGCTCCATGCACAAGTTTTCCAGACACGCTGAAACACATGAGAATCTCCAGTGTGTTTGTCAGATCTGTGTCACAGCAGGATGTGTCTCAAGTCCACTATGATCCTGTTCTTCTAGATGTCTGTTACCTGCAGGAACTGGATGTGATCCTGTGTGTGTGAAAGCTGCTCCAGCTCAGCGTCTCTCCTCCTCAGATCATTGATCTCCTGCTCCAGTCGCTCCAGTCGTCCTTCAGCTCGACTCACTGCTCGCTTTTCCTGATCTCTGATCAGCCGTATCAGCTCAGAGCGGCTTCTCTCAATGGAGCGGATGAGCTCAGTAAAGATCCTCTCAGTGTCCTCCACTGCTGTCTGTGCAGAGCACTGTTAGAAACACAGCACAATCAGCTCTTACTCAACATCAGTCTATCAGCTCTATATGAGTCTAATGTCTACACATCTATGAGTCTAATGTCTACACATCTATGAGTCTAATGAGTCTAAGAATGGCTCTTCAGTCTATCAGCTCTTGTTCTTCTGCACAAACTCACCTTATAAGAGTCCACAGTCTTTCTCAGCTCCTCAAGCTCTTTCTGTCTCTCCTGGATTCTCTTGCGATATTTCATTTGTGTCTCTTTCAGAATACTCTGTCAAAATTCACACAAATACACCAGCAATATTACACAAACTTGATAAAAAAGTTTGTCAAGTCAAACTTTAGGTTGGCTTAAGAAAGTCTAGCCTGAAAGTTGGAAATAGTTTTAAAAGCTTGAAGTTTGAAAGTTGAAAGCAGTTTGCTTCATCCTCACTTTATTGTCATTTCGTTCCATGCCCTGATAACAGCTTTACACAATAAGCAGTCTTTCCTGTCAAACACTAACCAGCGGCTAATGACAGACAATCTTTAGTCACCTGCTGTGAAATTTAGTCTCATGTGTGAATGATTTACTCTCATTGTAGAGGTTTGTAAGCAGATTGATAAAACAGTCCAAAGTCAGTGTTATTAGGATCTAAACAACAATGAGTCAGATTGTTTTAATGTGCTTGAGCTCATACCTGTTTGTCAGTCCTCTCTGCTTCAGCTGTCACAGTCTCATGGTTCTTGTGTTCCTCCATCATACACAGATAACAAATGCAGCGCTGGTCGGTTCGACAGTAGAGTTTCAGCTGTTCGTCGTGTTTTGAGCAGATCATCTCTCGTAGTCGTCCGCTGGCATCGGTCAGTTTGTGTTTCTTACTTCTGAACCAACTCTCATGTTGTTGCAGGTGATTCTGACAGTAAGAGTTCAGACACACCAGACAGGACTTGACAGCTTTGTGTTTGGTCTCAGTACAGACGTCACACTCCACGTCTCCAGATCCGGCTTCACCGTCTGCGGTTTGGAGTCTGGTCTTCTTCAGGTTCTCCAGCATTTCAGCCAGCAGTACATTGGTAGCTAAAGCAGGTCTGGGACTGAAGGTCTGTCTGCACTGAGGGCAGCTGTAGACTCCCTTCTGATCCTCCTCATTCCAGCAGTCTGTAATACAGCTCTTACAGTAACTGTGTCCACAGGCGGTCGCCACTGGGTCCTTCAGCAGATCCAGACACACTGGACACGTGAACTGGTCCTGAGCCACTGGAATACTGGCTTCTGCCATTGTGTGTGAGTTTGTGTCAGAGAAACAGAGACTGAGGGACCGTCTACAGCTCTCCACTTTCACTTTCACTTACTAGAAAATGTGAAGTTATTTCCTGGTTTAGTGTTTGAGAGACGTGTGCAAAACTATGGGGCAATACAGCTTCTCTTATATCATCTGGAGGAGTGCAGTTAAAGACATTTAAGATTTTGAAATTAATCAAGAATTTATATTTATTCACATATTTTCTAAAAATCACATATTAACTACTCAAATTAATGACTGCTCTTCTTTCATTGTGTTTTATACAGTAAAGATGTATCATTTTCCTGAACTCTGAATGAGAAGAAGATTTGAAATGAAACTCACAGTGATGTTGGTGAATGTGAAGCGCCCCCTGCTGGAGACAGATGCATGTGTTCAGTGGTTACTCACACAGAGAGCAGGTTTGGACAGCAGAGGATCTCAACCAGAGTGAAGGAAACACATCTGGATGAATGAATGAGGCCTTGACATGGAGATCACACAATAATTTCCTGTTCAGTGTACTATTAATTTCCTGTACTGAATCATTTATTTGATTTACCATGTGATTGAACTGAATTATTTACATGATCTGACTGATTGAGCTTGTGTGAAATGTATAAACTGTATAATTATTGACTGATATCTGCAGTATCAAGAGATTGTGAGAGAAGACAAGCTAATCATTTAACATATGAACACACACACACACACACACACACACACACACGGAGCAGTGGGCAGCCATTGCTGCGGCGCCCAGGGAGCAGTTGGGGGATTGGTGCCTTGCTCAAGGGACTCACCTCAGTCGTGGTATTCACCTGAATTCTGGTTATTCACCTTCCCCACCTACAATCCCTGCCAGACCTGAGACTCGAACCCGCAACCTTTGGGTTACAAGTCCGACTCTCTAACCATTAGGCCACAGCTGCCCCGTGATACTTCCCCCAAAAATGAAAATTACCCCATGATTTACTCATTCTCAAGCTCTATTCTAGGTGAATATGACTTTATTCTTTCAAATAAATTTAATTGGAGTTACATTAAAAAAATCTCTTGGCTCTTCCAAGCTTTATAATGGCAGTGAATGGGTGTTATTTTTCAATAGTTCAAAAGAAGTCCAATAAAATGCATCAATCCATCATTCATATAAAATGTTCCACACGGCTCCAGGGGTGAATAAAGGCCTCCTGAAGCAAATCAATGCATTTTACCCATATTTAAAACTTTCATGTTCATCACTTCACAACGGAGCTTGTGTTGTGTGACTGATGAAACAAAGCTGTGTCTGAGCTCATGAAAAGGGTATTTTACAGCTCTGGTTCTTTAGGTCATAAAACATGGAAATTTACATTTAATCATTTAGCAAGCACTTTTATCCTAAACGACTCACAAATGTGACCCTGGAGCACAAAACCAGTCTTAAGTCACTGGGGTATATTTGTAGCAATAGCCAAAAATACCTAGTATGGGTCAAAATTATTGATTTTTCTTTTATGCCAAAAATCATTAGGGAATTAAGTAAAGATCATGTTCCATGAAGATTTTTTGTAAAATTCCTACTGTAAACATATCAAAATGTACATTTTGATTAGTAATATGCATTGCTAAGAACTTAATTTGGACAAATTTAAAGGTGATTTTCTCAGTATTTAGATTTTTTTGCACCCTCAGATTCCAGATTTTCAAATAGATGCATCTCGGCCAAATATTGTCCTATCCTAACAAACCATACATCAATAGAAAGCTTATTTATTGAGCTTTCATATGATGTATACATCTCAGTTTTGTAAAATTTAACCTTATGACTGGTTTTGTGATCCAGGGTCACAAATGAGAACAATAAAAGCAATCAAACCAGCAAAAGAGCAACAATATTTAAATGCTGTGACAAGTCCTTATTAGCCTAATGCAGTATATGGAGCAATGTTTTTAATAAATAAAAAGAAAACAAGTGACAGAATAGAAATAGAACAGAATGAACAAGTGTAGATGGAAGAGAATTATTAAGAAATTGTCTTATACAATCTCAAAATGCTGCCCCTGTGTATGTAAACTAGCGTGATATAATAATATAACTTGAATTTCTCAAATAAAGACGGCGGTTTAAAGCAATATTTTATAAAATCAAGCAAATTCACAGAAATATTGCTGTATATGAACAAAGAAAGCAGAGAGCATCAAGAGTCTGCTAACATGACAGCAAGGGACAATGAAGGGAAATACGATAGACAGAACAGAACACTGTTTCATAACAATCTCCATACCTCTACGACTCAAGCTGATTTTTCTGGTCTGCTTTTTAATAATCAGTCTGCCAGAATACAGAGAACACTGTTAAACACACGGATGGAGTAAAGTTACTGAATACAATGTTTTATTAAAAGACAACACAGAGGACCGCTTGAGTATCAGACACTTATCAACTGTGGATTATTTACTGAAGCATTGTTTAGAGACACGTGCAAAGAAAATAGTGCCTCCATAACATCCATGACTTGTGATGTCTGACTTTAAGTGTAGTTGAAAGTGTTATTCAAGACCTATTTCTTTGAGTCAAAGATAATAACCAGAGAAAATGATAATAAACAGTTGAAACTGAAGCTGATACAGCTCTTTATTTCATGTTGGATGTTGAACATCCGGATTCTGATGCATCTAAAGCATTAGAAAAGCATGCATTTCATATTTTAATGGTTTCATGCTGTTTTTATCATGATAAAAACAGCATGAAACCATTAAAATATGAAATTTAACATGTTAAAACATACTGAAATGGACATCTGTAGTCTTTTCTTTGTCTGATAAAAAGCTACATCTGAATCCCTGTATTGTATGTTTGAAAATCAGGAAATAAGAGTTATTTCACTCAGACGTTCATTTGAAATATAGGGTTGTCAGAAAAAAATTAATCTGTTATCTGGTTTAGTTGTATTTTAAAAGCATCTCTTTCTTTAAAACATTGTGTCATATTTATTTGGTAGCTTGATTCTCCTTTTGTCATGTTTTGAAAACATATTTATCAGGTTTATAAAAGTAGTGTGAACCTTTGTAGAAATCATGAAAGTAAACCTGATATATATAACAAAAGAGAACTGATTAATGACATTGTGTCAGAACACAGTGGGCATGAACCTGTATTTGGTAATCTTTTATTCCAATTGTGAAGCTATAAAGTGAAGTACAAATATAGGATATCTGATTTGGGGTAAAAGTTGGAAAATTGGCTTACACATGTGTGCTGACCTCAACTGCTGACAGACACGGATTAAACTGCTCTGTGAAAATGTGTCACATTGTTTGTTGACTGTAAATGTTCTGTTTTTGTATTTTTATATCTAACGTGAAAGGAACATAAGAGGTGTGCTTAAAGGATGAAGGGTGTATTCATACGGTTTAATGCTTTGGAAATACAAAATGTATTTGTGTCATTGCAGTAAAGCTATTATATTAATAATTAAAGAATTTATTTGAGAGAGAAATTCTTACAGCCCAAAACATTCACTGCCAAAAAAAAGTGATAGAGAAGGACTGTTTTTAGCTCCAGAAAATTAAAATAATGACAATCTAAGATTATAAATGTGAATCAATTTCTCTGACAGGAGAATGATATAACAGGAAAATGGATCAAAACATGACAAATACAATAAAATATGTCAACAAAAAAAAACTCTAATGTTTAACATTAAACCTCTAGCATCTAATGTAATCAGAAAAAGACTCACTTGTCTTCAACTTCTAATATCAATCTGCTGATAACTACTCTTTCACACAAATATCAGTTTTTGTCTGATATCCAAACCACTATTGATCAGGGTTGTTGATTACCAAAACACATTAACAGCAAGTCTTATCTGGTACCCAAAACTGAATGAACAGTTGTCTATCAGCCAAGAGTTTGACTGAGAAAAGTCAGAGAACAGCAGAAGCAGGAGACAACGTGATGATAAAAAGAGTTTATTGTATAATCTTAGTTGTGTATGTTTCAGTGCTCAGACTTCATCTGATGAACACAAATCCAGCAAAAAATGATATCAAACTGATTCACAACATCCCATAAACCTTGAACTTCCATCACCATTCTCTCTTATCTCTTATTCATACAGACAAAACAGTTCATGAAACCCTATAATCATGAGATTGAACAATAATATAAATGCAGAAATATAAATATAAATGCATATTAAAAATAACAAGTGAATAAATGATCAAATAAGTAAAATTATGTAAATGATAAATTATAAAAACAATTAAATGATAAATTATATAAATGGCTAAGGACTATAAATGATTATATGATGAAATGATTATAAACTAATTAAAATGAAAAATAAGAACACAACACAAATGTATGTTTGCTCTCTTGATGTAACACACACAGAGTTTGCATTTGAGGATCTTTCATCTGCTATCAGGACAGCTAGAGAAACACTGCAAGTTTCCAGAAAACACTTTTACCCTCAGCTGTCTGTCTTTAAACTGACTGACAGGATTGAGGTCGAACTCTATATGACAGAGTGATTGTAGTGATTCGTTTTTATGACTTATGTTTGACTCAAGTCCAGTTCACAGACTCAAGTTTCCATCTCTGCTGTTAGATCACACAGTTTCACAGATGATCCAGGAACAATCCCAAACCCAGGATAGAGCGTCTGAGTGAATGTGGTGTGTTCTGTGTGGATGAGGCTCATTGTGTCAGAGACGCTGTAGAAGGACAGAGTTCCTGCTCCGTGATCCACAAACACTCCTATTCTATAGACACCATTCACTCCTATTCTACTGATGATGGGCTTCACACGGAGATCAGTCTGTATGTTATTGTGTCTGAATGAGTAACTGGAGGAAGTGCAGAACAAAGTCCAGGACTGATCATTAAATCCAAACAAACACTCAATACCCGATCCCTTCCTGCTGATGCTCTTATATGACACTGATATAGACACACCTATATCTCCACTCCACTCCAGCTCCCAGTAACAGCGTCCACACACACTCTCTCTACACAACACCTGGCAATAATGAATAAATCTGTCTGGATGATCAGGATACGGCTGGACTGTTTCAGTGTAAATAGCCATTCTGTTTCTCTCAGACAGACGGATGTGTTTATTCACTGTGTTTGGATCCAGAGTCAGAAACCTGAAATCTGATGAAGATAAAATAAGACTTATTTCATGAAGTTCACACAAACATACTCTTTCCAATTACATACATTTAAATTTATATATGTTTACAGTGTTTTTATTAGCACTGTGTCTGTGTAGTTTAGTTTACTCCAGTGTCAAATTATAGTAATTTTAGTCACTCTGTGTGTGTTTCATAGTGTCTTACATTGCAGGAACTCTGGCCTGGCCTTCGGTTCTTTGAGGGCAATAATTTCGCTGTATGTTACTGTGGACATAAAGACACATCATTATTGTGATTCCCATGTGAAACATGGATCTATCCCATATTGTTTTTAATAGTTTCTTCTGTGTGATATGACACATTACCTCTGCCAGATATCTGTTCAATCTCTTCTTTGCAGAAATCCTCCAGTTTTTCTTTTAGTTTAGAGACAGATTTCTCCATATCATTGAAAGAGAACTGAGAACTGATGCTGATGGGCTGCTCTGTAGATTCAGGAGAGATGGAGAAAGACTGGAAACTCTGCAGGAGACAAAAACACAACAAGCTTGTTTTTATTTATTGTCTAATAATAATGTAAATACTCCAGTAATTGGCTCCATACACAGGTTTATTCCAGACACACTGAAACACATGAGAATCTCCAGTCTGTTTGTCAGATCTGTGTCACAGCAGGATGTGTCTCAAGTCCACTATGATCCTGTTCTTCTAGATGTCTGTTACCTGCAGGAACTGGATGTGATCCTGTGTGTGTGAAAGCTGCTCCAGCTCAGCGTCTCTCCTCCTCAGATCATTGATCTCCTGCTCCAGTCGCTCCAGTCGTCCTTCAGCTCGACTCACTGCTCGCTTTTCCTGATCTCTGATCAGCCGTATCAGCTCAGAGCGGCTTCTCTCAATGGAGCGGATGAGCTCAGTAAAGATCCTCTCAGTGTCCTCCACTGCTGTCTGTGCAGAGCACTGTTAGAAACACAGCACAATCAGCTCTTACTCAACATCAGTCTATCAGCTCTATATGAGTCTAATGTCTACACATCTATGAGTCTAATGTCTACACATCTATGAGTCTAATGAGTCTAAGAATGGCTCTTCAGTCTATCAGCTCTTGTTCTTCTGCACAAACTCACCTTATAAGAGTCCACAGTCTTTCTCAGCTCCTCAAGCTCTTTCTCTCTCTCCTGGATTCTCTTGCGATATTTCATTTGTGTCTCTTTCAGAATACTCTGTCAAAATTCACACAAACACATCAGCAATATTACAACCAGTATAAAAAATAAATATAACTAGATAAAAATGTTTGTCAAGTCAAACTTTAGGTTGGTTTAAGAAAGTCTAGGCTTCAAGTTTGAAAGTAAACAATCCAAAGTCAGTGTTATTAGGATCTAAACAATAATCCGTCAGATTGTTTTAATGTGCTTGAGCTCATACCTGTTTGTCAGTCCTCTCTGCTTCAGCTGTCACAGTCTCATGGTTCTTGTGTTCCTCCATCATACACAGATAACAAATGCAGCGCTGGTCGGTTCGACAGTAGAGTTTCAGCTGTTCGTCGTGTTTTGAGCAGATCATCTCTCGTAGTCGTCCGCTGGCATCGGTCAGTTTGTGTTTCTTACTTCTGAACCAACTCTCATGTTGTTGCAGGTGATTCTGACAGTAAGAGTTCAGACACACCAGACAGGACTTGACAGCTTTGTGTTTGGTCTCAGTACAGACGTCACACTCCACGTCTCCAGATCCGGCTTCACCGTCGGCGGTTTGGAGTCTGGTCTTCTTCAGGTTCTCCAGCATTTCAGCCAGCAGTACATTGGTAGCTAAAGCAGGTCTGGGACTGAAGGTCTGTCTGCACTGAGGGCAGCTGTAGACTCCCTTCTGATCCTCCTCATTCCAGCAGTCTGTAATACAGCTCTTACAGTAACTGTGTCCACAGGCGGTCGCCACTGGGTCCTTCAGCAGATCCAGACACACTGGACACGTGAACTGGTCCTGAGCCACTGGAATACTGGCTTCTGCCATTGTGTGTGAGTTTGTGTCAGAGAAACAGAGACTGAGGGACCGTCTACAGCTCTTCACTTTCACTTTCACTTACTAGAAAATGTGAAGTTATTTCCTGGTTTAGTGTTTGAGAGACGTGTGCAAAACTATGGGCAATCCAACTTATCCAACTTATCATCTGGAGGAGTGCAGTTAAAGACATTCAAGATCAGAATTTATATTTATGAATTACTGCTTTTCTTTCATTGTGTTTTGTTCAGTAAAGATGAATCATTTTCATTTACACTGAATGAGATTAAGATTTAAATCTCACAGTGATGTTGGTGAATGTGAAGCGCCCCCTGCTGGAGACAGATGCATGTGTTCAGTGGTTACTCACACAGAGAGCAGGTTTGGACAGCAGAGGATCTCAACCAGAGTGAAGGAAACACATCTGGATGAATGAATGAGGCCTTGACATGGAGATCACACAATCATTTTCTGTTTGCTAATCTATTAACTGAATCATTTTTTTGATTTACCATGTGATTGAACTGAATTATTTACATGATCTCACTGATTGAGCTTGTGTGAAATGTATATACTGTATAATTATTGAGTTATATCTGCAGTATCAAGAGATTCATTAAAAATTGTGACTGCAGATAAGAGAGAAGACAAGCTAATCATTTAAGGCAAACTTATTCATTACTTATTGTGAAAATGCCTGCACAAGCCTTTAAAGAGATACTTCCCCCAAAAATGAAAATTACCCCATGATTTACTCATTCTCAAGCTCTATTCTAGGTGAATATGACTTTATTCTTTCAAATAAATTTAATTGGAGTTACATTAAAAAATATCCTGGCTCTTCCAAGCTTTATAATGGCAGTGAATGGGTGTTATTTTTCAATGGTCCAAAAGAACACCAATAAAATGCATCAATACATCATACAAAGTGTTCCACACGGCTCCAGGGGTGAATAAAGGCCTCCTGAAGCAAATCAATGCATTTTACCCATATTTAAAACTTTCATGTTCATCACTTCACAACAGAGCTTGCGTTGTTTGACTGATGAAACAAAGCTGTGTCTGAGCTCATGAAAAGGGTGTTTTACAGCTCTGGTTCTTTAGGTCATAAAACATGGACATGTACATTTAATCATTTAGCAAGCACTTTTATCCTAAACAACTCACAAATGACTCGGACAACTCAGGAAAGCCACCATCTACACAAAACTAGATCTACGAAGTGCCTACAATCTGGTCAGAATCAAAGCAGGTAATGAATGGAAAACTGCCTTCCTCACCACTAGGGGGCACTATGAATATCAGGTCATGCCCTACGGCCTTGCCAACTCACCAGCTGTCTTTCAGTCCTTCATCACCGAAATCTTCAAAGACATCTTACACCACTATGTCATTGCCTACATTGACGACATATTGATCTATTCCCGGACAGAACAGGAACATGTCAACCATGTCCGCACAGTACTCACCAGCAGTGTTGGGCACGTACCTTTAAAAAAGTAATTAGTTATAGTTATTGGTTACTTCTCACAAATAGTAACCGAGTTAGTAACTGAATTACATCATTATAAAAGTAACTAATTACCAGGCAAAGTAACTATTGCGTTACTTAAAAAAATATTTTAATATAATTGTAAAATAAATATAAAACATTGTACATGAATCTACACTATTTTAATGTTGTTGTGGGACAACGTGAGAGACAACTATCAAATTCAACATATTATTATAAATATTATCATTACTATAGTGGAACAATAAAGCACAATAGATGGTTTAGAACTTTTAATTTCGTTATCACCTGCGTAGTGCGACTGACCGTGCGATTGCTTCTGTGTGAACACTCGCACTACTCTGCCTCTGATTGGCAAACAATAGAAATGTACTCAATCTAAGCCAATCGTCGCGTTCTCAGTTACACCGCATTTACAGACACACCAATCATCATCGCTGCATGGTTTTGTGTCCCGCCCCTGCCCCGAACACACACAAAAAACACACACACAGAGAAAAAGAGGTGCTATGGCTGAGAGAGACGCTGCTCGCATGAAAACCGCTTCAGTGTTCTCAGTTTTAGTAACGCGCATTTTCTTGTCAGTAACGGTAACGGCGTTGTAACGGGGGGAACAGTAATTCGTTTGATTACTCGTTACTGAAAAAAGTATCGCCGTTAGTAACACCGTTTATTTATAGCGCCGTTATTCACTTCACTGCTCACCAGACTACTAGACAACCAACTATACGGTAAAGCAGAGAAGTGTGAATTTCATGTCAAGCAGACATCATTTCTAGGATACCACATCAGTCACCAAGGAGTAAAAATGGATGAGGGTAAGGTGAAGGCAGTCACCGAATGGCCCACCACCATTAAAGAACTCCAACGCTTCCTGGGTTTTGCAAACTTCTACAGACGGTTCATCCGTAACTACAGTACTGTAGCCGCACCACTAACCTCCCTTCTCAAAAAACAACCCAAGAAGTTGAATTGGACTCAAGAAGCTGACCACGCCTTCACTGCTCTAAAAAACAGATTCACCACGGCCCCCATCTTAAAACACCCAGACCCCATTCTACCCTTCATCATGGAAGTAGATGCCTCTGACTGTGGAATTGGAGCAGTGTTATCACAACGTCATGGTCAACCCAGTAAGCTTTTCCCCTGCGCATTCTTCTCCAGGAAACCAGGCCCGGTTCCAGAACTAAATCACTGAGGGTGCTTCCTAAATTAATGAGGGTGCTCTAACATTATACCATCATAGTCGACATAGGGCGCGACACTGATGGCGCGCGTTGCTATTTTAAAATCAAAATACTTCATTTTTGTATGTAATGGCAAATTGATTATACTTTCGTTTTTTTATTAACTTAATTTAGAAAAAAAACGTTTGGAGCATTTTTGTTCGTAAAATATAAGTTTTTATTTTATTTTATTATTATTATTTTTAAGGAACAGCGCCCAGTGGTAGACTGATCAGTCTGTTAATTTCATCAGTTTGCCTACTCATCACGATTTGCATAAAATCTATAGATATGAAATAGTTCAAGTATAAAACAATGTTAGTTTAAACGTTAAACCTAGAGATAAATGTGCGGTATTATAGGCGCATATCCAATAGTTTGTGCAGAGAGTGGAAGCTGAAGACGCAGGACATTTTTTTCAGTGGAAGCAATTTAAAATTATCTGTCATTTTTGCTCACAAAGGTAAGAGTAGGTTAATACATCATTCGGTACTGTAAAGGGTGTACTTTTATTTGTGTGCACTTAAAAAAAATGTATACAATAGTTTTAAATTATTATTTAACGAAATAAAACAAATAGAAAACAAAAACTCTCTCATTATGTAATCCGAAAAGATAAATTTCTCTTTAAAGGCGCGTCCAAAATGGATTTTTGTTACACTGACTCAGAATTTACACTAGTTTATTAATATATAATTTAAATAAGCTTTACTCTTTCTGGCCCGGCACATTCAGTGTTATTTATTTACCTTTGTGGCAATTTTCAGCATATTGTGTGCTTGAGCGCGGATCTGTTCCAGCTGCGCTGCAGTCCGTGCCCGGTCTCGAAAGTGAAACCGAAAGTGAAGTCTCCTGTTGTTTCCACCAGCGCGGCATATTTTTCTTCACCATAATTTATGGATGTCTAAAATATTAAAATAAGGAGAAACCTAAAACAGATAAAACCGGTGCCCGTCCGCCTCTGAACTTTGACGTGAAAATTGGCCTGAAGCCCAGCAACTAGAGGTGTAAAAAAGTCGGGCTAGTCGGCCGAGGCTGAAATGCAACGCTCTAATTGACTGCTTTGATGCGTTACAATATGGTAGGGCATTGTTTTAATGCTTACAGCAGAAAAATAAATGTTTTTTTAATGATCACTCACTGGATTGTTATCTAAATCTGCAATAAAATGACATTATTACAGCTTTAATTGAGGGTGCTATTGATTTCGTTTGAGGGTGCTTAGCACCCTCAAGCACCCCCGTAGAACCGGGCCTGCAGGAAACTCACTCCCGCCGAAAGCAACTATGACATTGGTAACAAGGAGTTACTTTCTACCTGCCATAGAGGAATGGAGACACTGGCTGGAGGGGGCCATTCACCCAAGTCAAGTCAAGTCAAGTCAAACTTTATTAAAATCCCTTACGAGCAATTTAAATGCAGCCACGATCAGAAACAGACAGACTCATACAATACATAAACATAAATATCACATACCCTAACAAATTTTCTCAAGAACCATTTAAAAACCTAATTGCACAAGGGACAAATGAGTATTTATATCGATTACTTTTCATCTTTGGCAATCTATATCGGGAACCAGAAGGAAGCATAGAGAACTCTGAAAACAGGAAATGATCATTATTAGCTAGCACAGTTCTAGCCCGACTCAAAACATTTCTATTAAACAATGATGACAAATTTCTTTGCTCTTTACCTATGATCTTTCCACTAAGTGTGACAATTCTATTTAAAGCACTTTTATATTTAACACTGAGATTACCAAACCAACAACTAATAGAAAAGGACAAAACAGACTCAATGTAAGACTTATAGAACATTTCCATTAATGTCTTATCTATATTAAATGATCTTAATTTTCTTAAACAATATAGCCGTTGCTGTCCCTTTTTACATAATACCTCAGTATTCACATCAAAGCTCAATTTGTTGTCAATAATGGTCCCTAGATATTTATAACTGTCCACACAATCCACCTTCACACCACTAATAAAAGTATCCTGGGAAGAGTGTACTTTTGCTCTAAAATCGATTATCATGTCTTTTGTCTTAGACACATTCAATTGCAAACAGGCATCATCACACCATTCAACAAAATCGTCGATCACTGACCCATGACATATTTCATTATTTTCCAAAAGACTCACAATGGCTGTATCATCAGCATATATAATAAAGGGGACAAAACACAGCCTTGAGGAGTTCCTACAGATGTGATTAAAGGAGTTGAGAAACTATCATTAACTCTCACTCGTTGAATTCTATCAGTTAAAAAGTCAAGAATCCAACCTACCAAATTAGGATCAAGACCAAAATTAGAAATTAACTTATCTGCTAAAATCTGTGGTTGTAATGAATTAAAAGCAGATGAAAAATCCACAAATAAAAGTTTGACATGTGTTTTGCTCCTTTCTAAGTGCTTTAAAACCAAATTTAGAAATGTTGCTGTTGCATCCTCAACACCTCGTTGTGTTCTAGAAGCAAATTGGAGAGGATCTAAAAAAAATTTTGTTTTAGACAACAACTCCTCTTTTACCAGTTTCTCAAAACATTTCATTATTAAGGAAGTGAGAGCTATTGGCCTAAAATCATTAAGTGTTACTGCCTTTGCAGTTTTAGGCACAGGCACCACAGTGGCCTGTTTCCACAGTGTCGGGACTTTCTGGAGAGCAAAAGACCACTGAAAAATATTACAGAATACTGGTGCCAATTGTTCAGCACAAACCTTAACTAAATGCCCACCAAGATTATCTGGCCCAGGAAGTTTTTGTCCTCTTACAACCCTTAAAAACTTTAATTACATCTAATTAATCAAAAAAAATATTATAATCACCATCACAACTCACATTAAAATTCATAGACTCCATTTTAAGACCAGTTTCAGGAGTATCAAAGCATAAATAAAACCTGTTTAATTCCTCGGCCAATTGACTACTAGACTCATACCCAGGCAGCTGTATTTTCCTAGGCTCACACCCTTTAAATCCCGTTATAGCTATCATTCCCTTCCAAACTGACCCCAAGTTATTCCTACTCAACTCTTCCTCTAAGTTTGTTTTATACTTTAACTTTGCTTTCCTCACTTCAACTTTAATCTCTTTCTGCAGTTTTAATCTTTTAACCAAGTCACCTTCATAAAATGCTCTACATCTTTCATTCATAAGTACTTTTAAGGATTTTGTAAACCATGGCTTGTTGTTTGGGAATATTTTGACAGTCTTAGAGGGGATAAGCATATCTTCACAAAACGAGATATAACCTACTGACAGCATCTGTAAGTTCATCTATTTCTGAGCAAGAATTGTAAAAAATGTTCCAGTCTGTATATTCCAGGCATCCTTGCAAAGATGCAGTGGACTCCTCAGACCATACTCTAATATTCTTCTTCTGTGGTTTTTCACTTTTTAAAACAGTTTTGTATACTGGGATAAGCAGCACTGTATTATGGTCTGCCGTCCCCACAGGAGGCTTGACAACAGACTTATATGCGCCTTTGATTGATCCATAGCAAAGGTCAAGAGTCTTATTAAAACGTGTGGGGCAAGTCACATATTGATAAAAGTTCCTTAAGCACTGCTTCATGGGACATTTATTAAAATCCCCCATAATTAAATTCGGAGCATCTGGGGAAATGCATTGCAGTTTGTGTACAACATTTCCAAGAGTCTCTGCTGCGTTTGCTTCGTTAGCCCTCGGATGAATATAGACCACGGTAACAAAAAGTTGTGGAAACTCCCGAGGAAGATACTGTGGCCGGAGTGATACAGAGAGTAGTTCAATGTCATTAGTACACACACTCTCTCTCACAATAACGGAACTACACCATTTATGGTTAATATATAGACAAACACCACCTCCTTGCTTTTTCCCCGTCACTCCAGGGCAACGATCGGTACGAAAAGGAGTGCCAAATCCATCAATAATTACTGAATTATCAGAATCGTTGTTCTTTAACCATGACTCAGTAAGAGCCAAAATACAAGCATTCTTATAGTCATGTTGAAAATGTACCATTGCCTGTAGGTCGTCGATCTTATTCCTGAGGGACTGAACATTTGCCATGACGATAGACGGGAGAGGAGTACGGTTTAGCCGAGACCTCCTTAGCTTCACTCGTACCCCTCCTTTCTTCCCTCTCTTCCGCGTTTTTTGAGGGTTATGATCCCGTCTAACATACAATCCGTTGTCGCGAACACCGTTTCCATGCGATGAGCGTAAATCCACAGGATGACGAATATTATAAGGCCGATGCCACTGAAGGAGAAACTCTCTGTCGTATTGAATTCTCACCGGTTGTTTAGCAGGTGATGCTTTCAAACACGCAGGGAGAAGAAACAGCACCCACAATAAAACAATGGCCAACACATCCATTTGGCTTTAGTTGGTTTCCAACAACAAAGTCCAAAGAACTCCAAGGCAAGCGCAAACAACTCTAAACAACTTTAAAAACTATTTAAAAGAACAACAAACAAACAAACGACACGGACTGTTTTCTGGTCTGCTGCTGGTCGCCACATGTGCAGCGCCCTCTATGACTCATTCCAAGTCATCACCGATCACAAAAACCTGGAGTACATCAAAAGCGCCAAACACCTGAACTCCCGTCAAGCCCGTTGGTCATTGTTCTTCACAAGATTCAACTTCTCCGTCACTTACAGACCTGGCAGCAAAAACAGCAAAGCTGATGCACTTTCACAATGCCATGACCCATCCTCAAGCACGCTTCCTTCTGAACCCATCCTGCCTCAATCCGTCATCCTCGCTCCGGTGATCTGGGACTTCATGGAGGAACTTCAACAAGCACAACTACAAGAACCCACTTCTCCTAACTGTCCACCCAACAAACAGTACGTCCCAGAGAAACTCAGACAAAGAATTATTCAATGGGTCCATACTTCCATCAGCACCAGTCATCCAGGCATCTCACGCACCCTCCATCTTCTCCAAAATTCCTTTTGGTGGCTTTCCCTGTCCCACGACGTAACAAACTACGTAAAATACTGTCATGCTTGTGCCCAATCCAAGACCCCTGAGGAACTCCCTTCAGGCCTGCTCAAACCACTACCCATACCACAATGTCCTTGGTCACATCTATCCATTGATTTCATCACTGACTTACCTCCATCCAATAACTTTACTGTCATCCTTGCGATTGTTGATCACTTCTCCAAGTCCTGCCGCCTCATACCACTCAAAGGCCTACCCACTGCCATGGAAACTGCACTTGCCCTCTTCAATCATGTCTTTCGGGTTTATGGCCTACCTGAGGACATTGTCAGTGACAGAGGTACCCAATTCACTTCTCAAGTCTGGAAATCATTCTGTCAAATGCTGGACATAAATGTCAGTCTCACGTCAGGATACCACCCACAATCCAATGGACAGGTGGAACGCCTCAACCAGGAGATAGGACGTTACCTTCGCACTTACTGCCACAGAGAACAGCACCGCTGGTCCGAATTCCTACCTTGGGCGGAATATGCCCAAAACTCTATCACCCACTCATCCACAGGTCTAACCCCCTTTCAGTGTGTCCTGGGGTTCCAACCCCCCATGTTCCCATGGTCTGGTGAACCTTCTTCGGTCCCCTCTGTGGACGAATGGATGCATCGTAGTGAGAGGGTGTGGGACAGTGCTCACGTCCGTCTGCAAAGGGCCCTCAGGAATCAGGAGATTCAGGCCAATCGACAACGTCGCCCACATCCTCCCTACCAACCAGGAGAACGGGTCTGGCTCTCCACGAGGGACATCAAGCTGCGGCTGCCCAGCAGGAAGCTCAGCCCAAGGTATGTCGGACCATTCAAAATCATAAGACAGATTAATGATGTCACCTACCAGCTTGAGCTTCCTGCTAACTATCGTATCTCTCCCTCCTTTCATGTGTCTCTCCTGAAACCGGTCCACCCGGATGCTGAGCCTGGATCTGAGGTCCCAGAGCCACCCCCACCCATGGACATTGATGATAACCCCGCATACAAGGTGAATATGTTGCTGGACTCAAGAAGGAGAAGGGGTCAGCTCCAATATCTGGTGGACTGGGAGGGCTACGGGCCTGAGGAGAGATCGTGGGTAGCCGCCCCAGACATCCTTGATCCTTCACTCATCGAGGAGTTCCATAGAGCCAGACCTGACCGACCAGCACCACGACCACGGGGACGGCCTCGTAGAGCTCCAGGAGTCGCTACACATGTGCAGTTACTCCTCACGAAGTATTGCCAGTTTCACCTGCCTTCCCAAGCGTTTTCTGATTGCCATTCTGACTGCTTACCTGTGTATAACTCTGCCTGTTGATGATCGTTTTACGTCTCTTGGATTTGCCCCTTTTGCCAAGTTTGCCTGATTGGACTGATATTCGTGTACGGACTCTCAGCCTGCCCTTTGACTAATCTCTTCGGATCATCCCTCTGTATGGTGACTGATTTGGACTGCTTATCTGGTTTGGACATTAACAGTAAGTCTTATCTGGTACCCAAAACTGAATGAACAGTTGTCTATCAGCCAAGAGTTTGACTGAGAAAAGTCAGAGAACAGCAGAAGCAGGAGACAACGTGATGATAAAAATAGTTTATTGCATAATCTTAGTTGTGTATGTTTCAGTGCTCAGACTTCATCTGATAAACAAAAATCCAGCAAATAATGATATCAAACTGATTCACAACATCCCATAAACCATGAACTTCCATCACCATTCTCTCTTATCTCTTATTCATACAGACAAAACAGTTCATGAAACCCTATAATCATGAGATTGAACAATAATATAAATGCAGAAATATAAATATAAATGCATATTAAAAATAACAAGTGAATAAATGATTAAATAAGTAAAATTATGTAAATGATAAATTATAAAAACAATTAAATGATAAATTATATAAATGACTAATGACTATAAATGATTATATGATTAAATGATTATAAACTAATTAAAATGAAAAATAAGAACACAACACAAATGTATGATTGTTCTCTTGATGCAACACACACACAGTTTGTATTTGAGGATCCTTCATCTGCTATCAGGACAGCTAGAGAAACTGCAAGTTTCCAGAAAACACTTTTATCCTGTCTTACTTTAAACTGACTGACAGGATTGAGGTCAGAGTCTGTAGTGATTAGTTTTTATGACTTATGTGTGAATCAAGTCCAAGTCACAGACTCAAGTTTCCATCTCTGCTGTTAGATCACACAGTTTCACAGATGATCCAGGAACAATCCCAAACCCAGGATAGAGCGGCTGAGTGAATGTGGTGTGTTCTGTGTGGATGAGGCTCATTGTGTCAGAGACACTGTAGAAGGACAGAGTTCCTGCTCTGTGATCCACATACACTCCTATTCTACAGACATCATTCACTCCTACTCTACTGATGATGGGCTTCACAGGGAGAGCAGTCTTTCTCTTATTGTGCCAGAATGAGTAACTGGAGGGAGTGCAGAACAAAGTCCAGGACTGACCATTGTATCCAAACACACACTCATCACCCGATCCCTTCCCGCTGATGCTCTTATATGACACTGATATAAACACACCATCATCTCCACTCCACTCCAGCTCCCAGTAACAGCATCCACACACACTCTCTCTACACAACACCTGGCAATAATGAATAAATCTGTCTGGATGATCAGGATACGGCTGGACTGTTTTAGTGTAAATAGCCATTCTGTCTCCCTCAGACAGACGGATGTGTTTACTCACTGTGTTTGGATCCAGAGTCAGAAACCTGAAATCTGATGAAGATAAAATAAGACTTATTTCATGAATTTCCCACAAACGTACTCTTTCCAAATACATGTGATATGTTTACAGTCTTTTTAATAGCACTGTGTCTGTGTAGTTAGGTTAACTCCAGTGTGAAATTATACAGTCATTTTAGTCACTCTGTGTGTGTTTCATAGTGTCTTACATTGCAGCAACTCTGGCCTAGACTTGGGTTCTTTGAGGGCAATAATTTCGCTGCATGTTACTGTGGACATAAAGACACATCATTATTGTGATTCCCATGTGAAACAGGAATCTCTCCCATATTGTTTTTAATAGTTTCTTCTGTGTGATGTGACACATTACCTCTGCCAGATATCTGTTTAATCTCTTCTTTGCAGAAATTCTCCAGTTTTTCTTTCAGTTTAGAAACTAATTCTCCTATATCACTGAAAGAGAACTGAGAACTGATGGAGTTGGGCTGATCTGTAGATTCAGGAGAGATGGAGAAACTCTGCAGGAGACAAAAATACAACAAGCCTGTATTTTTTCCCCCTCAATTTTAAAATCTTGTGTGTAATGCACTTAGGCCTAATCTAATACTAATGTAAATACTCCAGTAATTAGCTCCATACACAAGTTTTCCAGACACACTGAAACACATGAGAATCGTCTCGGGTTACGTATGTAACCCTCGTTCCCCGAGGGAATGAGACGCTGCGTCATTCAAATGCTATGGGGAATGCCATTGGCAAGCCTCTCTCTGAATGTAGTCTACCAACCAATCAAAGGACAGGAGTGACGTCACCGGAGTGGTGACGTCATCGACCGGAAAGTATAAAGCATGTGCGTTTGAAGCCGGCTTCAACTTCCAGGAATGAAGCGATGCGCGGCAGGAATGCGGAAATTATGGTCAATGATGCAGCGTCTCGTTCCCTCAGGGAACCAGGATTACATACGTAACCCGAGACGTTCCCTTCCGGGAACTCGGCTGCGTCATTCAAACGCTATGGGGTGCTCCATAATTCCAAATCCCTGCCTAGTGTCTGCTAGGACAAGGGTGGAAAGAGTTGTGTCTGGTGAATCATGCCAGAACACAGGAACAGTCTCTGCCTGGGGAAATTGCCAGGACGCGAGTGGTAATACACCTCTGTCTGGGAAACAGCCAGAACAAGAGGGAAATAAATGTACCTTGGCCAGGGGAAATTGCCAGGACGCGAGGGATGAAGAAAATCTGCTTAGGGAAATTACTAGGACAAGAGTGGTAATACACCTCTGTCTGGGGAACTGCCAGAACAAGAGGGAGATAAATACACCTCAGCCTGGGAAACTGCCAGGACATGAGGGAAATCCTTGTCTGTCACTCAAGGACAGAAGAGCCTGGAGCGGCTCTCAGGTATAGCTCGTAGAGGCTGACAAATGTTAAAGGTGAGGACCAACCCGCAGCACTGCAGATGTCCTGTATAGGGACACCTGCTGCCAGAGCTTTGGAGGCAGCCAAGCCTTGAGTAGAGTGAGCCTTGACCCCCAAGGGTGATGGCAGGCCAGATGACTCGTACGCAGTAGAAATGGCATCTACAATCCATCTACTGATAGTAGGTTTTGAAGCAGGGCACCCACTCTTAGGGGGGCTGTAACAAACCAAAAGTTGCTCTGATTTACGCCACATGGCAGCTCTGTGGACATATGTGTCTAGTGCTCGCACTGGACACATACACTTATACTTCCGATGGTCGGGCTCCACGAATAGAGGAGGGTAAAAGGCCTGGAGTGTAACCGGCTGTTGTATTGCTGTCGGGACCTTCGGGACATACCCGGCTCTCGGGTACAAAAAGGCTTTGGCCAGACCAGGCGCAAAGTCAATATAAGAGGGGGCCACTGAAAAGGCCTGAAGGTCTCCTACTCTCTTTAGTGAGGTAAGCGCGAGCAGCAGCGCAGTCTTAATTGTAAGACAACGATCCGAAATCTCCTCTATAGGCTCAAATGGAGGTCTTCAAGCGATAACGCCGCCACGTACTCCTTCAGGGTGGAGTGGGTTAGCCCTGTAGATTAGCGAGACTGCAAAAACTCCAGTACTGTACCTATCGGGCAGTGAACTGGGTCTAATTGGTGTTGGTTGCACCATGCAGTGAACAACTTCCATTTAAGGCCATAGAGTTTCCTTGTAGAGGGAGCTCTGGAATGAAGGATTGTCTCAGCAACTTCGGTTGAGAGACCAGCCTCTATGAGTTGTGCCCCCTCAGGAGCCACACCCATAGTTTCCAAATCTTGGGGCGGGGGTGAAAGATTAAGCCCCCGGCCTGCGAGAGGAGGTCCCTCCTGACGGGAATCTCCCATGGAGAGCCATCGAGGAGGGTGATTATGTCCGAGAACCATACTCGGGCCGGCCAGTACGGGACTACTAGTAGCAGCCGTACTCCATACCGGTGTACTCTTTACAGAACTCCGGGGAGCAGAGCGATCAGGGGAAAGGTGTACAGATGTAGCCTCGGCCACGTCTGTACCATCGCATCCAGACCCAGAGGAGCAGGAGGCACTAAGGAGAACCAGAGGGGACATTGCGATGTCTCTCAAGTTGCAAAGAGGTCCACTTGAGCCTGGCCAAACACTCTCCAAATCTGTTGCACCACCTCTGGGTGGAGCATCCAATCCCCGGGCCTTGGCCCCTGCCTTGACAGGACGTCTGCTCCTGCATTGAGGTGTCCAGGGATGTGAACAGCTCTGAGCGAGTGAAGTTTTCCCTGTGACCACGGGAGGATATGGTACGCCAGCTTGCACTTCATTGACTGAGTTGCCGAACAGACCAGAAGGCTGCAGCGGGGCGTCCAGGAGGAGGACCCTGTCCTTTTCCTTCATATCGGACAGGGTCAGCCACAAGTGCCCCTCCGCCGCCAGAGCAAGATCGGCTGTGTGGCGCAACTCCGATACATTAACCTCCTGACTGTCATCTAATTCCTTCAGCAGGTCAGCCTGGTAGGCTTGCAAAATAGACATTGTGTGCAAGCATGCTCCAGCCTGACCTGCCGACGTGTACCCCTTGCCCAACAAGCCCAATGTTATTTTAAGAGGCCTGGAGGGCAAGGAAGGAGCCTTCAGAGATGATGCCAGGCCAGGTGACAGATAGCCCGCAAGCATCTGTTCAACCTGCGGCATCATCTTATAGCCACACTCTTCCATCCCCCCGACATTTCCATAATAGTTGGAGGAGGGAACGAAAAGGTGGGCTGAAAAGGGTTTTGGAAGGCTCCTTTTTTGGAGTGGTGACTTTGTCCGCAGGAAGCGTTCGTCTAGTTTGCTTCGCTGTGGCTCATTAGTATGTTGTGCAGGCCAATTGATGTTTAATTTGTCAACTGCACGTGTCACCACCTCCAAAAGCTCCTCATACTGTGGGAACCGGGGGAGCGGTTGTGCACTTTCGTCAATGCTCTCCACATCAACCTCCTCCTCGGAAGATAGGAGAAGTGCTGAGACCTCTTCCTGGTAGGAAGGAACCGCAGCGCAGGCTTCCTCATCCAGTAGAAGGTCATCCGATCTGTTAGGTGAGGAGGGAGATAGGGGATCACCCGTCTCCATACCCTCTAACAGATCGAGCTGCGAACCCCACGAGTGCAGCTGCCGTTCCGCCTCGGCGGAAGCGGGGCCGGACCCGCGGGGAACGCTGTTGAGGGCTCCCTCCTCAAAAAGAGCCCTCCGGGAGCGAAGCACCCGCAGTTGAAGGCGTTCACACTGCGGACAGCAAGCCCCCTCGAGGGCTGACTGTGCATGCTCCGCACCCAAGCAGACTACACACAGAACTTGTGTATCCCCACCAACAATGAAACGTTGGCAGGGAGGAACACACGCTCTGTGAGGCTGCTCAACCACTTTCTTAGATAAACTCTTTCCCCCTTTGGTTGACATGTCTACTCAAAATAAAGCTGTGCAAACTGGCACAAAAATCAGCAGACATGCAACAGACAGACAAACAGAGAGCGCTTCGCTGAATGACAAAAGCTGAAGCCGGCTTGAAACGCACGTGCTTTATACTTCCCGGTCGATGACGTCACTCCCGTCATCTGATTGGTTGGTAGACTACGTTCAGAGAGAGGCTCGCCAATGGCGTTCCCCATAGCGTTTGAATGACTCAGCCGAGTTCCCGGAAGGGAACTCCAGTCTGTTTGTCAGATCTGTGTCACAGCAGGATGTGTCTCAAGTCCACTATGGTCCTGTTCTTCTAGATGTCTGTTACCTGCAGGAACTGGATGTGATCCTGTGTGTGTGAAAGCTGCTCCAGCTCAGCGTCTCTCCTCCTCAGATCATTGATCTCCTGCTCCAGTCGCTCCAGTCGTCCTTCAGCTCGACTCACTGCTCGCTTTTCCTGATCTCTGATCAGCCGTATCAGCTCAGAGCGGCTTCTCTCAATGGAGCGAATGAGCTCAGTAAAGATCCTCTCAGTGTCCTCCACTGCTGTCTGTGCAGAGCGCTGTTAGAAACACAGCACAATCAGCTCTCACTCACTCAACATCAGTCTATCAGCTCTATGAGTCTAATGTCTACACATCTATGAGTCTAATGTCTACACATCTATGAGTCTAATGAGTCTAAGAATGGCTCTTCAGTCTATCAGCTCTTGTTCTTCTGCACAAACTCACCTTATAAGAGTCCACAGTCTTTCTCAGCTCCTCAAGCTCTTTCTGTCTCTCCTGGATTCTCTTGCGATATTTCATTTGTGTCTCTTTCAGAATACTCTGTCAAATGTAGATTGATGAAAACAGTCTCAGTGTTATCAGGATCTGAATAATGAGTCAGATTGTTTTAATGTGCTTGAGCTCATACCTGTTTGTCAGTCCTCTCTGCTTCAGCTGTCACAGTCTCATGGTTCTTGTGTTCCTCCATCATACACAGATAACAAATGCAGCGCTGGTCGGTTCGACAGTAGAGTTTCAGCTGTTCGTCGTGTTTTGAGCAGATCATCTCTCGTAGTCGTCCGCTGGCATCGGTCAGTTTGTGTTTCTTACTTCTGAACCAACTCTCATGTTGTTGCAGGTGATTCTGACAGTAAGAGTTCAGACACACCAGACAGGACTTGACAGCTTTGTGTTTGGTCTCAGTACAGACGTCACACTCCACGTCTCCAGATCCGGCTTCACCGTCGGCGGTTTGGAGTCTGGTCTTCTTCAGGTTCTCCAGCATTTCAGCCAGCAGTACATTGGTAGCTAAAGCAGGTCTGGGACTGAAGGTCTGTCTGCACTGAGGGCAGCTGTAGACTCCCTTCTGATCCTCCTCATTCCAGCAGTCTGTAATACAGCTCTTACAGTAACTGTGTCCACAGGCGGTCGTCACTGGATCCTTCAGCAGATCCAGACACACTGGACACGTGAACTGGTCCTGAGCCACTGGAATACTGGCTTCTGCCATTGTGTGTGAGTTTGTGTCAGAGAAACAGAGACTGAGGGACCGTCTACAGCTCTTCACTTTCACTTTCACTTACTAGAAAATGTGAAGTTATTTCCTGGTTTAGTGTTTGAGAGACGTGTGCAAAACTATGGGGCAATACAGCTTCTCTTCCATCATCTGGAGGAGTGTAGTAAAAGACATTCAAGATCAGAATTTATATTTATTAATTACTGCTTTTCTTTCATTGTGTTTTATACAGAAAAGATGAATCATTTTCATTATTATGTGAAGCGCCCCCTGCTGGAGACAGATGCATGTGTTCAGTGGTTACTCACACAGAGAGCAGGTTTGGACAGCAGAGGATCTCAATCAGAGTGAAGGAAACACATCTGGATGAATGAATGAGGCCTGCTGATCATGAGAACTACAGACTCAGAATAATATTATTAAAGCAGGACTTTAGTTCTTAAGCCTAAAACAGAAATGTCTGATAGGTGAGTAGAGTTTTAGAAACAAGTTCTGTCAAATATGTATGATTTTCGTCTGTTTCTCCTAACACTGTGAGAATGTAGTTACAGAACAGGCCGCTTGCCTTTGTTAGTCTAGCTTTAGTATTTTCAGACAGGAGAGTGATGTCTTTAGTGTGAAATGAGATGTGGTTTGACTCCATGTGAGCGTAATATAAGTTCACAGAGCTGGAAGTTCAGTCGGAGGCTGTTGTCAATGAGGGTTTTGGAAAAGCGTGAAGAAGTGCTCTTTCTCACAAGAAAAACTGGTAATGATGTATTGGATTAAAATTAATAAATGCCTGGCTCTTTCTCCAAACTCATCAGGGAAACTTTACCTCAATAATATACAACTCTAAGATCATATAAATCACATGGGCAGTTAAAGTAATGTATTTTAAGCTTCTATGTGTTATTACAGTTTGTGATTGTAATGATTACAACATAAGGATAATATTCTGCCTTATAGAATGTCCATCTAAAGTTGGCATCACTGAAGTCTTTAATTGCATCATCCACAAATGAGACCAAACCAAACCAGAGCTGGTGCAATCTCCATCTGTTCTACAAACTGCATATAACCTCGGAACAAACGCTGAATCCTGTGCATGCAAATGCATATCCAGACTGATATGTTTGTGAGACTTTGAGATCTGTGCAGAATTGCAGTTGAACTTTCTTCCAGCAGATGGTGCTAATGGTCTATTTACTTTCACATTTGCTGTAGACAAGATGTTTAGTAGCAAGATGCTGGAATCATGGTATTAAGACAGTGATGTTCTGTAATTAGGGTTGTGCCACATACAACAATTTGAACAAACATCCCAATATGATTTAATCTTAAACAGTTAAAGAAAAAAACAAGTTAACAGAAGGAAAACATAAAACTTAAAATATTTTGAAAGCTTGAAACATATTTTAATAAGTTCCAGATTGAGTTTGAGTATGGTTCTTCAAGCTTTTTTCAAGGTAAATTAAAAATACTTTTTCATTTTTTTCTATCATTCATAATTTATGTACACTGTGCATCAGCAAAAACTGTGATGAAATAAATGAATGATACATTTGTTTAGAGCTTCTATACCACTATACTAGCTGCCTTAACCACAGCATAAAGACACAGATCTATTCAGAATTATTAAACACAGCAAAATACAAAAAAAGAAATGTGTTGAATGTGGCAATCTGAAGGCGTCTTGACGTCATCGGTGAACAGTTCTACTATCAGAGTGTTTGAAGTGTTAGATGCCCATATGTACATAAACATATGTTTATTAATCCATATATTCACAATAGCACGTTAACTTTGATTTTTTTGAGTACCAGACAGTTATGTCTAATTGAGTAACAATGAGAGCATACAATCTTTCCATTAAAATTAATTTTAAGAATGAATTGTTTGTATCATGAGCCATCCATAAATAAAAAACTTATCTAATATAGAGACCGATTAAACTGGTCTCTGAAAAAAACAGGAACATAAGAGGTGTGCTATACAGTAATGGAGGATGTATTTATATGTTTTTAATGCTTTGGAAATACAAAATGTGTTTTTGTCATTCCAGTAAATTCTTCTCTTCCGCATCACCGTCCTCCGCTATTATCAAGAGCACTGTGACGCATTTCTTCTGCTTGTGAACATGGCGCAGCGGAAGTGTGTTCTATGTCAGCAGCACCACACACAAGAGAAGAATCGTCACACGGACTGTTTTATTGATGTCCGAACTATGTTTCTCAGTTGTGTTGCTGTCATGCAGAGTTCATCAAAAATAAATTAATTTGTGTTCTGAAGATAAACAAAGGTCTAACAGGTTTGGAACGACATGAGGGTGAGTAATTAATGAAAGAATTTTCATTTTTGGGTGAACTAACACTAACATAAAATAATGACAAACTAAGATTATAAATGTGGATCAATTTCCCTGACACAAGAATGATACAACAGCAAAATGGATCTAAACATTAGCATCTAAAATGAGCAAATATGTCAAAAAAAAAGAGAAAAGAAAACTTAAATAGTATAATTGGCATCTAATGCAATCAGAAATAGACTCACTTTCCTGCTGTCCTAATATCAATCAGTTGATAACTTCTCTTTCACATGAGAGTGACACAATGAACAAATCCAGATCCACCTGGATCATGTCAGAAATATCTGTTTTGTCTGGTATCTGAACAACTAGTCAGCTGGGTTATCGATACCCAAAACCCATGAACATCAAGACGTGTCTGGTACCCAAAACTGTACTAAGAGTCTTCTATCAACCAAGAGTTTGACTGAGAAAAGCCAGAGAAGAGCAGAAGCAGGAGACAAAGTGATTTTATTGTATAATGATGAGTTTTATGGTATCTTAGTTAACTCTCAGAGGGATTGGCATAGTAATGTATGACAATGTTAATGTGTTTGGTCTTGGTGGAATAGATCTGCTGCTGCTGTAGAGCAAGTACTGAGACTTACTACTGACAATACATCCATAACATGCTGCTGTGATCACGTGAGAAATACTGCTGCTGCACATATAACATACATGAAATATCCCCTATGTAGCATACACAAATCCCCATAGCAGATCTATACAGGTGGAGCTGGGGAAGGTGGAGGGTTTCTGAAGTGGCCAACTGCTACAGCAAGCACTATTCATATATATTTGAAACATCAAATTCTCCAAAACTGTTCACCAAGCTTACAATTAAATTTCATATTTGAAATCACCAATGAAATCTGACAACAACTGTCTCATAAATGTTGTTCCTTAAGGTCCAGTAGTGATAAAATTGGTTGTTTTTGATGCTAGAGCAGTTTTTGATGCTAGAGCAGCCAATGTGCAGTCATGAGCGCAAGTTTGCGGGACTTCAAACGGCAGCTGTAGTGACGCGATGATTTTAACTAATCAACGATTGCCTCTTTCACCATATTGGCCTTTCTCCCCTTTATATATAATAGGAGTGCACAGTCTTCCTATATATATATAAAGTCTTTGGTTATACCTATCAGACTCCGCCATCTAGAGTTTCATGCCAGAACTTTGTATTTGCATATGTTTCACTGCTCAGACTTTGTCCGATGAACACAAATTTAACAAGTAGTGCTATACCAAACTGATTCACAACAACATCCCATAAACCTAGAGTTTCCATTAACATTCCCATTTTATTCATACAGACAAAACAGTTCATAAAACCACACAATTATAAGAGTAAACAATAATGTAAATGCATAGGCAACAAAAATAATAAGAAATATCTAATATGAAAAAAATAATAATAATAAATTATCAAATAATTAAAATTATATGAATGATAAAAATATATAATTTATTAATTATATGGCCAATTTTTTTTAATTGATGATTAAATTATTATAAATGAATTAAAACAAGAAAAATAAAGACAACACAATTGTAAATGATTACTTTCTTGATGCAACACACAGAGTTTGCATTTGAGGATTGTTCACCTGCTATCAAGACAGCTATCAGGACTGAGGTCTGACCCTATATGACAGACTAACTGTAGTCAGAGTTTGTTTGTTTTGTTTGCTTGTTTTTTACTCAAGTTTCCATCTCTGCTGTTAGATCACACAGTTTCACTCCTGAGTCTACAGCAATCCCAAACCCAGGATAGAGCGGCTGAGTGAATGTGGTGTGTTCTGTGTGGATGAGGCTCATTGTGTTTCTAGAGACGCTGTAGAAGGACAGAGTTCCTGCTCCGTGATCCACAAACACTCCTACTCTACAGACATCATTCACTCCTATTCTACCAATGATGGGCTTCACAGGGAGAGCTGTCACTATCTTATTGTGTCCGAATGAGTATCTGGAGGGAGTGCAGTACAAACTCCAGGACTGATCATTAAATCCAAACACACACTCAATACTCCGTCCCTTTCTGCTGATGCTCTTATATGACACTGATATAAACACAACATCTCCACTCCACTCCAGCTCCCAGTAACAGCGTCCACACACACTCTCTCTACACAACACCTGACGCTTAGCCTCAAATCTGTCTGGATGATCAGGATACGGCTGGACTGTTTTAGTGACAGTAGCTGCTCTGTTTCTCTCAGACAGACAGATGTGTTTATTCACTGTGTTTGGATCCAGAGTCAGAAACCTGAAATCTGATGAAGATAAAATAAGACTTATTTCATGAACTTCACACAAACATACTCTTTCCAAATACATACATTTCAATTTATATACGTTCACAGTGTTTTTAATAGCACTGTGTCTGTGTAGTTTAGTTTACTCCAGTGTCAAATTATAGTCATTTTAGTCACTCTGTGTGTGTTTCATAGTGTCTTACATTGCAGAAACTCTGGCCTGGACTTCAGTTCTTTGATGGGAATAATTTCACTGCATGTTACTGTGGACATAAAGACACATCATTATTGTGATTCTCATGTGAAACAGGAATCTCTCCCATATTGTTTTTAATAGTTTCTTCTGTGTGATATGACACATTACCTCTGCCAGATATCTGTTCAATCTCTTCTTTGCAGAAATCCTCCAGTTTTTCTTTCAGTTTAGAAACTGATTTCTCCATATCATTGAAAGAGAACTGAGAACTGATGCTGATGGACTGCTCTGTAGATTCAGGAGAGATGGAGAAAGACTGGAAACTCTGCAGGAGACAAAAATACAACAAGCTTGTTTTTATTTATAGTCTAATAATAATGTAAATACTCCAGTAATTGGCTCCATACACAGGTTTATTCCAGACACACTGAAACACATGAGAATCTCCAGTGTGTTTGTCAGATCTGTGTCACAGCAGGATGTGTCTCAAGTCCACTATGGTCCTGTTCTTCTAGATGTCTGTTACCTGCAGGAACTGGATGTGATCCTGTGTGTGTGAAAGCTGCTCCAGCTCAGCGTCTCTCCTCCTCAGATCATTGATCTCCTGCTCCAGTCGCTCCAGTCGTCCTTCAGCTCGACTCACTGCTCGCTTTTCCTGATCTCTGATCAGCCGTATCAGCTCAGAGCGGCTTCTCTCAATGGAGCGAATGAGCTCAGTAAAGATCCTCTCAGTGTCCTCCACTGCTGTCTGTGCAGAGCGCTGTTAGAAACACAGCACAATCAGCTCTCACTCACTCAACATCAGTCTATCAGCTCTATATGAGTCTAATGTCTATACATCTATGAGTCTAATGAGTCTAAGAATGGCTCTTCAGTCTATCAGCTCTTGTTCTTCTGCACAAACTCACCTTATAAGAGTCCACAGTCTTTCTCAGCTCCTCAAGCTCTTTCTGTCTCTCCTGGATTCTCTCGCGATATTTCATTTGTGTCTCTTTCAGAATACTCTGTCAAAATTCACACAAATACACCAGCAATATTACACAAACTTGATAAAAAAGTTTGTCAAGTCAAACTTTAGGTTGGCTTAAGAAAGTCTAGCCTGAAAGTTGGAAATAGTTTTAAAAGCTTGAAGTTTGAAAGTTGAAAGCAGTTTGCTTCATCCTCACTTTATTGTCATTTCGTTTCATGCCCTGATAACAGCTTTACACAATATGCAGTCTTTCCTGTCAAATGCTAACCAGCGGCTAATGACAGACATTCTTTAGTCTTTAGATTGATAAAACAGTCCAAAGTCAGTGTTATTAGGATCTAAACAATAATGAGTCAGATTGTTTTAATGTGCTTGAGCTCATACCTGTTTGTCAGTCCTCTCTGCTTCAGCTGTCACAGTCTCATGGTTCTTGTGTTCCTCCATCATACACAGATAACAAATGCAGCGCTGGTCGGTTCGACAGTAGAGTTTCAGCTGTTCGTCGTGTTTTGAGCAGATCATCTCTCGTAGTCGTCCGCTGGCATCGGTCAGTTTGTGTTTCTTACTTCTGAACCAACTCTCATGTTGTTGCAGGTGATTCTGACAGTAAGAGTTCAGACACACCAGACAGGACTTGACAGCTTTGTGTTTGGTCTCAGTACAGACGTCACACTCCACGTCTCCAGATCCGGCTTCACCGTCGGCGGTTTGGAGTCTGGTCTTCTTCAGGTTCTCCAGCATTTCAGCCAGCAGTACATTGGTAGCTAAAGCAGGTCTGGGACTGAAGGTCTGTCTGCACTGAGGGCAGCTGTAGACTCCCTTCTGATCCTCCTCATTCCAGCAGTCTGTAATACAGCTCTTACAGTAACTGTGTCCACAGGCGGTCGCCACTGGGTCCTTCAGCAGATCCAGACACACTGGACACGTGAACTGGTCCTGAGCCACTGGAATACTGGCTTCTGCCATTGTGTGTGAGTTTGTGTCAGAGAAATAGAGACTGAGTGACCGTCTACAGCTCTTCACTTTCACTTTCACTTACTAGAAAATGTGAAGTTATTTCCTGGTTTAGTGTTTGAGAGACGTGTGCAAAACTATGGGGCAATACAGCTTCTCTTATATCATCTGGAGGAGTGCAGTTAAAGACATTTAAGATTTTGAAATTAATCAAGAATTTATATTTATTCACATATTTTCTAAAAATCACGTATTAACTACTCAAATTAATGACTGCTCTTCTTTCATTGTGTTTTATACAGTAAAGACGAATCATTTTCCTGAACTCTGAATGAGAAGAAGATTTGAAACTGTGATGTTGGTGAATGTGAAGCGCCCCCTGCTGGAGACAGATGCATGTGTTCAGTGGTTACTCACACAGAGAGCAGGTTTGGACAGCAGAGGATCTCAATCAGAGTGAAGGAAACACATCTGGATGAATGAATGAGGCCTGCTGATCATGAGAAATACTCAGTATATTATTATTAATGCAGGACTTTAGATCTTAAGCCTAAAACAGAAATGTCTGATAGATGAGTAGTGTTTTAGAAACAGTCATTTTACAAGTTCTGTCAAATATATACAGTCAAGCCCGAAACTATTCATACCCCTGGCAATTTCTGACTTAAAGTTACTTTTATTCAACCAGCAAGTTTTTTTTTTTTTTATTAGAAATGTCACAGATGTCTCCCAGAAGATAATAAGACGATGTACAAGAGGCATCATTGTGGAAAAAACATATTGCTTGTCTTTTATTTACATTTGAACAAAAAGTGGCATGTCCAAAAATGTTCATACCCTTCTCAATAATCAATAGAAAAGCCTTTATTGGCAATTACAGCAATCAAACGCTTCCTATAATTGCTGATCATCTTTTTGCATGTCTCCACTGGTATTTTCACCCATTCATCGATGAGCTCCAACTCTTTCAGGTTAGAGGGTCTCCTCACCATCAGCCTGATCTTTAGCTCCTCCACAGATTCTCAATTGGATTTAAATCAGGACTCTGGCTGGGCCACTGCTAAACGGTAATGTTTTTGTCTGCTAACCATTTGTTCACCACTTTTGCTGTGTGTTTTGGGTCATTGTGCTGAAATGTCCACTGGTGCCCAAAGCCAAGTTTCTCTGCAGACTGCCTGATGTTGTTGTTGTTGAGAATTTTGATGTATTGCTCCTTTGTCATGGAGCCGTTTACTGTGATGAGGTTCCCTGGTCCACTTGCTGTAAAACACCCCCAAAACATTAGGTTCCCAGCACCATGTTTGACAGTGGGGATGGTGTTCTTAGGGTTGAAGACTTCTCCTTTTTTACGCCATATGAAGGCTACATCATTGTGGCCAAACAATTCAGTTTTTGTTTGATCTGACCATAAAACAGAAGACCAGAAGTCTTCCTCTTTGTCCAGATGAGCATTTGCAAAGGCCTTATCTGGAGAAGTGGTGTCCTTCTTGGTCTGCGTCCGTGGATCCCAGTGGTGTTCAGTGTCTGTTGGACTGTCTGCCTTGAGATGTTCCACCAGCAGAGCCCAGATTCATCAGGATGGCCTTGGTGATGATCCTAGTATTCTTTTTTACCTCTCTCACCATCCTCCTGACCAGCACAGGTGTCATTTTTGGTTTCCGACCAAGTCCTCTGAGATTTTTCACAGTGCGGAACGTCTTTTATTTTTTAATAATACTTTGCACTGTAGCCACTGGAACTATAAAACATTTAGATATGGTCTTATAGCCCTTTCCTGATTGTGAGCAGCTCAATGCGCAGCCGCAGGTCCTCAGTGAGCTCTTTTGTCTTAGCCATGACTGTCCACAAACCAACAGCAGAGAGCTTCTGTGTTTCACCTGTTGAGTTGATTAAAACAGCTGTTCCCAATGAATCAGGGTAATTAGGATGCTTCAGAACAGCTTGGACTATTTGGAATGGTATATAACTTTGGATTTTCCCATGGACTGTGACAGTTTGCAAAGAGTGTGAATAATTTTGGACATGCCACTTTTGTTTTGTTACGATGACGCCTCTTGTACATCGTCTTGTTATCTTTTGGGAGAAGCCTTTTTTACCTTTTTCTGGTAAAAAAATAAATAAAAAATTGCTGATTGAAGAAAACTAACTTTAAGTCAGAATTTGCCAGGGGTATGAATAATTTCGGGCTTGACTGTATATGGGTTTTTGTCTTCTCCTAACTCAGAGAATGTAGTTACAGAACAGGCCACTTGTGAACTGCAAGAGAAGCGAGTGCTTAGGGTTAAAGACCAAAATATGATCATATTATTTTGTCCTTTGTCTTTGTTAGTCTAGCTTTAGTATTTTCAGACAGGAGAGTGATGTCTTTAGTGTGAAATGAGATGTGGTTTGACTCCATGTGAGCGTAATCTAAGTTCACAGAGCTGGAAGTTCAGTAGGAGGCTGTTGTCAATGTGGGTTTTGTTTCTGGTCTGGAAAAGCGTGAAGAAGTGCTCTTTCTCCGGCTGTAGAGGCTCAGTAACTTCATTAGGATAACAGGCAGCACATGCTAGAGCTCTGGATCAGATGCTTCATAACGTGACCCTTCACTTCACTTCAGTTCCTGTCCCACACCAGCATTCATGTCCAGCAGACACAGACGGACAGATGTTTCCCCTTTACCTGCAGTCCAGGTGAGATCCTCACACTTACTCTTCATCAGCAGCACCATCACAGCGCTTGAGCTCGACCTAATCATTAATTATCTTCTTCTTATGTGTTATATGAGTTATGTCTTGTATGAATTACTGATGTCAGTATCTGAATGATGAAAATGACACACTCTTAACTAAATGAGTTTGAAATAACAGGCCTATTAGAATGATATAGGGGATTTAAGCTTTTTATTTTAATTTATGATCATTTCAAAATATTCTATCAATCATTACCATGTGTTGCTGATTTCACCTGGATTACCAGCAGTTTTATTTTGACAAAAGAACATTTCCATTGTCTTTTCTAAGCAGGAATGTTTGATTTATCATTTATTGTGAAAAAGACTGGCAAAAGAAAACACTCCTTATCCTCACAAGTCTTACTGTAGATCCAGAGATACAGAAAGAGAGATGAATAAGTACAGCCTATTGGCCGTAATTAACAAAAGATATACATAGACATCTGTAGATGTGAAATCATGTGTAATGTAAGTAACTATCAGTGACATGACATGGATATTACACTGGAATAACAACATAAATGTGTTTTATGAGGACCTTTCTATGGAATTAAAATAGCTTGAAAAACATACTAAACATGCATTACAAGTAACGCAAGTAACATCAGATTACTTTTTTGAAGTACTAGTAAAGTAACACATTATTTTTTAATTTATAAGAAAATATTGTTACTTTTTTAAAAAAAGTAACGCAAGTTACATTTAGTTTCCTATATGTATTTAATCCCATTTGATTAACTAGTGTCTTTGCTGCTGACCTGTGTTGATCCAGTTCAACCATACTAATAAGAATTTGTGCTTAATTTGCTGAAGAAGAGTTGAATTTCCTTCTCCTACAGTTCTACTACACAGACGTAAATTTACTTTTCCTTCAGCCTTAGGCTTATTAATTTCACTTTTTGGTTTGAAAGGGCTTTTACATTTGCTAAAAATCAAACTTTTAATATTAAAAACAAAGTAGCAAGCCCTAATCGGATTTAAAAAGTAACGCAAAAGTAACGTAACGCATTGCTTTCCATAAAAAGGTACTAAGTAACATAATCAGTTACTTTTTCAGGGAGTAACATAATATTGTAATGCATTACTTTTAAAAGTAACTTTCCCCATAAGTGATAAACAGTGTTTTATTATAAAATGTAAAATGCCTGTAGTTTTGTGTGAGGGGTTAGTTTAGGTGTAAAGTTAGAGGAATTTAGAGGAAACAAAAAATACAGTTTGTGCAGTAGAAAATGAAAAACCTTATGCCTGTGTAATGAACGGATAATGATAGTATGTGGATAGGATGAATGTGTTTGTGATCTCTGACGTTTAAGCCATCTCATGGGCTGTGCTTCTAATATCACTCATATTATTTCAAATAAAATAACCATCAATTAAAATAAAATAATAATAAATAATAACCATCAATTAATTGTGACAGGACCAATAAAATGAATCTGAAAATGCATCAAAGGCTTTCATTTTGTAGGTAAACATGGCCATAGTTAGTGCTTATGCTGACTCATTTCAGTAATAATTGTCAAAGTTGAACATGTGTATGACTATGTGAAAGGTCATGACTTCAGATCATCAGAGGAGCCTTTATGTCCAGCTCTATCTCACCAGAAAAAACAAAACAAGAGTCATCTGCATTTGATTATGAATAGAAAATTCAGCAGTAAATCTCAATATTGCATTAAAGGTTGCCAAATCCATGTAGAAACTGAGTCCATGTTTATTGTTGTCATACACATGTAAAGGCAAACTTTAGATATTGGAAATTAAATAAAAAAAAGAATTAGATTGAAAACTCTCATCAGTCTGATTGACAGGATGCAGTAGTGAAGTTGAAGGAAAGCATGATCTAGTCTGAGACCGTATGGAGTCATATTAGCAAAACCACAATCAAATCTAATCAAGCTGCATTTCTGCTACTGGTTTATCGGATGCGACTCAAGAAATTACATAGTGCTGACCAACATGAGACTGCAGCTAAAACAATCTTATCTTCAACAAAACATCCGTCTCTAAAGCTCATGCACAGAGGAAGAGACTGAGAAAACACTTGTTCTTTCTCTGTAGTCTTTGATGTGGTGGGAAAAGGCATCCAGTGTTTTATTGATTTCACTCACTGAGTCATCATTGGTGGCTCCTTCATGTGATTTCCCTTTGCTTTATCTGCAAAATCGCTTTATATTACCTATTTTTAAGAACATTTACCTGCAGTTTCTAGCATTATGTTGATATTTTACACACTTTTGACAGTGATTAATGTTAACAGTGCTCTGCTGGTGTTCTTCATTGAACCAGTGAGATGTGATCTACAAGTATTCTGGGTTTTCTTCAGCATGTTGGTGCTGTAAACACCACAGACGCACGTGGCTCTGGTTTATCTGATGTTTAAACTCAAGCATGCTGTTCTGCACACTGTTTCTGTACTGGAGAAAGGTTAGGAGACTCTGCTTCTATCTGAGGCTGCATGGCTTCATCTTCACCATCAGGACTGTCTGTGTCAGTAACATGAGATGCAGGTTCAGAGAGAAGAGATCGCTGAGATCAGTGCTAATGCATTTTCATCAACCCTTTCAAGAAAAAGCACATCCAAGTCATTCTGAGCATTTTCTTAATCTTTATAAGACTGAAACCCAGCTACACTAATGATGCCAGAGAAGAACCTTTTTTGTCTAAATGGTTCCATAAACAACCTTTAACATCTGAAGAACCTTTCTGTTTCATAAAAGGTTCGTTGTGGCAAAAGAAGGTTCTTCAGATCATGAAAAGGAAAGATATGGTTCTTAGAACTTTTGACTCAATGGTTCTTTGTGGAACCAATAATGGTTCTTCTGTGGCATCGCTGTGAAGAACCTTTTAAAGCACCTTTATTTTTAAGAGTGCAGGAGACGATCTGTTTTGTAAAAAGCACTATATAAATAAAGATGACTTGACTTGACTTGACAAAGGGACCCACAGCTGCACAATAGTTGATTACACTGTTAGCGTGTGCAATATGAACAAACCTGAAATGACAGCTTCATGTTACAAATGCAGAACTCATTCATTAACAAGTTAAGTTAGCTTATCTAGTGGGTAAGAGGATCAGACAAAATCAATCAAAGTGAAAAACAGTACAATTGTGGTCACATTATTGAATAATGCAGTGCAGGAAGGTGCCTGATCCTCAGTTAATGCAGATATTTGCATGTTCTGGTGTTGTATTTTACCAAGATAAGGACATTCAGGCTAATAATGGAATTTCAAAAATACAAACCAATAGCTAGTACTCTCAAATTGATTAATCCTGATTAATCGCATCCAAAATGTTTGTGTTTACATGATATGTGTTTGTACTGTGTTTTTTCAAATAAACACCGTAGATCCAAGGATGCAATAGTTACATGAAACACAATAAAATGAATTAAAAATTAAAGGGTCACACAAACATATTTTAAAAACATTTAACAGTTTAAAAAAAATAAAAATACATAGCAAAAATGAACAAAATAGGTTTTTGAGTCACTCAGTAGCATGTTTAGGCACCACACAAACAATGCAATTGCATGGGCCCCACAGGAACCACTGATTTATGGCCCCCAAAACTCTATACAGGCCCCTGGAGTCACTGATTGATGAATATAAAATTTTCCAAATATCAAAAACACAATAACCCTTTTAATCCCAGCGGTGACCAAAAAAACAAAATCATTTTAAAAGCTCTAAATGCTTTACTGACTGATGTTTTAGTGCACTTCCTGCAAATATGGAAAAAAAATAAAGGGTCTTAATTAAATATGTGCAATTTCACATGATTAGTGCAAACTGTCACATGACCAGAGCAGTTTATTTCCAGTTTGCACCATGAGACGATGATGACTGCATCTAAGCTCCAAAACATAAGGCTAGTAAAGTATGTTAACATAAAGATATGACAAAGATTTTTGGTGCACATCATCTCTAAGGTGTCTAGTATTAATATATAAATTCACATATACTGAGTTTTGTTGAGTGTGGTCATAGATGGAGTAAACAGTGAACTTAGGTTTACAATATAAATCCAATGCAGTTGTTAGTGAACATTGCACTCAAATGTTACAATGACTAAATATTGCACTGAATCAAATGTTCAAATGTTACAAATTAGTTACAAAATTGATGTTACAATACTGGTAGTACTAACAGAACAATTTGATCATATATAATGCAGTAAAGTAACAATTTTGAAATATGTTTATGATTGTATATTTTTGTCTTTTATCTCAGTATTCCTTTCAATGTTGCGTACGTTTTTTTATGCATAATAGTAACCCTAGTATTTAATCAAAATGTTTCAAATAGCTGGGCTAAGATATATAACCATTTTTATAACAGGAGAAGTATGTTAATTTAGTATACACTATAAAACACGTTTTTTACAATTTACATTTACATTTAGACATTTAGCAGATGCTTTTATCCAAAGCGACTTACAAAAAAAGGACAATGGAAGCAATCAAAAACAACAAAAGAACAATAACATGCAAGTGCTTCGACAAATCTTGTTTAGCCTAATGCGGTACATGTAGCAAGGTTTTTTTTAATTATATAATAAATAAAAAGAAAATAGATAAAGAAAAAAGAAAAAAGCAAGCTAGTGTTAGAGGCCTAAACATATATAGAATACAACAATACAAAACTGCCCTCCAAAGGCAAAGTGCAGTAACTACGCCAACACTGAAAGTGAGAAAAATGCCTTTAAAATTTTTACGCCAGCTAGTCAAACATGTTTCCCATTTTAGCCCATTTTAAGCCTTAACTCCATTTTGACCAAATGTGTAGTTACTGTGCTTTGCCTTTGGAGGGCAGAACAGAGAAGCTATTGTTAGTTAGATTTTTAAGAAAACAAGAAGTAAATTAATAAGTCTAAAAAGGTGAGTTTTTTTAAGAAAATAATTAGAATAGAGTGTGCACACACTTTTCAAAAAAAAATTATTATTTCAAAGGGTTACTAATGTAATGACACATCATTTGGATATTTTCATGTCTTGATAAATTTGGGATTTAACGGGTTAAAAGTATTAATATATACAGTGATTGTAGGCTAAATCTGTTGATATTTTTAAGGCTAATGTAAATTTGACATCTCATGCCAGAGGAGAGAAAAACATCCTGGACATTAGCGAAATAAATGTAGGTTTATGTCTTTAACCCTCCGCTGCTCGAGTGCTGCACTTCCTGTCTGAGCGATCAGCTGACAGACGCATGAGAGTCGCCGTAGTGCGCATGCGCAGCGCCCCGCTGGTGGCAGAAGGAAGATGGCGGCGTCCTGAGTTTTCTGACTGAGGGAAGCGCAGTCGGCCAGTTTGGGCATCGGTTCGGGATCTCTGAGCTGCAGCAGCCGCGCACAACGGAGGGAGGGGGGCAGAGGGACACAACCGAGCCGCTTCTGCTATCACTGATCCAGGTAAACCCCGCCGGAGAGACTCAGTGCTGCAGCGGCCGATCGGAGCTCTGATGGAAGGCCAGTGACGCCTGACAGCGACTTTACCATCAAAATACCACAGTAAACGCGCTTTACACCGATATACCTCAGCAGCCTACAACACCACGACACGACACGACACTCACTACAAACAGAAGAGAAGCGTTCACTATCTCTACTGTCATTGATGTGCTGACAAACTCTCATTAGTAGTAAACTGTGGTATTTGACTAACTGTGGTCATCTTATAGTAAGGTTATTATATGAGTCGTGTTGTAATTAATAACAGCAGCACGATGAGTCGACATCTTTATTAAATGATGACTGACAGGTGTTTATGTGATGAATAGCTTATAGTTAGAGTCCTGCGTCTTTCCACACAATGGAAACTTCAATGAGATTGAATCCTGAGCGCTTTCATTATTAATCTAAGCACTATTTCAGCTTGATCGTGTGAAATTAATGCACTTTTGCTCTTCTGTGCTGTGTGCTGCTGTCAGCTCAAACTGGAAGAATTGAGTGTAAATGTGATCAGATGTCATTGTGAAAAAGTGCAGCTTGAATGATTTAAACCTCCTAACATTTAAAAAGCATGTTAAAGATTTCTAAGATCAGAAACTTTACATTTACTACATAAAATCATCTTTCAGTATTACTATTTTGCACAGCATTACGTTATGGTCACAAGCAAGGAAATTTGTTCTCAGAGCTTTATACAGTTTATATTAATAGTGCATTAACTGTAGTTTGCAAAAAAACATGAATGCATATCATTGTTTGTTATATAATTAAAAAAAGTATCTGTTTTACAATTTATAATTTTGTTAAATTTCATGTCTGTTTTCTGTACAAAAATGGTTAATAATCGTGCGCCAGCAGAACAAAAGACAAATTAAACAAATTATGTAAATGTTTATTTGGTCCTGCAGATTAAAGTAGTTCTGGAGCAATCATAGACTGTCTGATTTACAAAACAAACAAAAAAAAAAAAAAGTAAAAAAAAAAATATATTGCATATATAATGCATGTTATTGTTGTCATATCATTAAAAAAGTATCTGTTCTAGATTTTATAATTTTCTTAAATTTCATTTCTGTCATCTGATGTAAAAAAAAAAAAAAATTTAATAATCTTGCGCCAGCAGAAGACAGACAAAACAAATTCTGCATGTTTCTTTTGTCCTGCAGATGAATGTAGTTCTGGAGCAAACACAGCCTGTCTGATTTAAAGTTCAAACCCAGTTTTGGACCACAAACCTCATTTAGGTGATGGTTTGAACATGGTTCATAGCAGGGCTGGTTTAGGGCACTCAGTGAGGGTTGAGTGTTTCAATAGTACTCTAGTTTGCTTTGTCAGCTTGGTTTTTCGGTTTTGTAATCGTCAGTCTTTTTATTTCTGAGTTTTAGAAGTGTCAGGACATAAGTCCGCTCCGTTGTTTCTCAGGGTTGTGTTGACTCAGAGCTGCGTGTCGTTTTCAGAGGCTCTGATTTACATGGGCCCTGAGCTCATGTGACCCGATCATGTGACTGTCATCCTCTGAACACTGGCCTGTGGACACAGACACACTCGCTGTCGTAAAGCTCACTCGCATTAAAACATTCACTGCAGGAAACAGGCTGAAGTTCGTCGGCTTCCTGCTCAACCAGTTAATATTTTGACAACTCATAATTCATGCTCCTACTTTGTTTTCTTTCATTTTTGCTACATATCAGCCATTAAAATTATATAGTATTTGGTTTTTCCATGGTAAACAGTTCCTGCAAAACTGCCTTCTAAATAATAATAATAATATCTAATTTATTAATAATCACTAATAAATTATTTTAAAATTTCCATTGCAAGTTTTCAAACATTGTATCACTATTAATTTTTATTATTGTTTTTTTTTTGGGTTGCATTATGAGCTGAGATGAGGTTAGTCATGGAGTTGTGTGTGTAGGATGTGGAGCGTGTAGTGATGGTTGTGTAATGTTAGTGTAAATGTCAAGCAGCTCAGTCATGCCTGTCATTATGTTTTATTGAAAGCATGCAGATCCAGCAGCTACAGCTTTATCAGAAGCTTTATTGCAGCATTAGATTGGAGCTTTGGCTTCTTTCAAAAAGGCTTCATGTTTCCAGAAAAGATCAGTTTCAGTCATTTCTCCACTGTAGGACACAGACTGTACAGAGATGACAGAAGAGCTGAAGGACGGTGTATTTTTCTGTGAGTGTATTGATCTACACTAAGAGCTGTTAATGTTGATCATGTGACCTGATCCTGGAATTAGTTTTCCTCAGCTATTAATGCATCACAGCACAATACTGTCATTCCACTAGACTAGTAGATTCTAGATATTCAGTAGGAGCACGCTGGACATTAGAGATTTGAATCTGCTGATTGTGTCTGGATTTGATGTTTATTATGAATTTCATTTGTTTTAATTAGGGATTTGGGCTTTGTTTGTTTATCCTGTTTCATAGATTGAGATGAGTGTATCATCATCCTCCAGGGCTTCCTTTAAATGATTTATAATCAGGAATGCACAAACGTTTTTTTAGCCTGGTTCTCATAAGAGAACCAGGGAATTTGGTTTGGTCCTCATTAAATATAACTTAAAAAAATAAATTAATAATAGTGATAAAAATATAATTGGTCTTTATTTATTTAATTTTATTTTGGTAATAAAATAATAAACAAATGTATAATATGCGGTAATACTATTACATAAAAAAGTATTAAATAAAAGTACAATAATTTTAGAGTAAACTTAAACTAAAAATAAAATGATAATGTCAGTTTCACAGACAGGGCTTAGTTTAAACCAGGATTAGGCCATAGTTCAATTGGGACATTTAAGTACTTTTTTTTTTTATAAATATGCCTTAGATAAAACATTACTGGTGTGCATCTTGAGACGAAACTATTTATTTTAAGATAAGTCTGTGCAAGTTTCTTTTAGTTAAAACAGCTCAGACTTACATTTTACTCTGGGACAAGTCTTAAACCTTGTCTATGAACTTTTTTTAAAATATGAATTTTCATTATTTTTCAAACCTAAAATGAGCACCTGGTTTCCGGGAAGTAGGTATATGTGCTGCTGGGTTTGGTGTGGCTCATTGCAGCCAAAGTCTTGCAGCTGATTGTAGAGCGTCAGTGAAACACGTCAGTAAATGAAACGTCACATTTTTGCATTGTGCTTCGAAAACGGCAGCGAATAGCCTACAATTATGATTTCAGTTCAAATACAAAACCAAAGTATTACAGTTTGTCAATCCAAAATGGTAATTTAACAGCTTCAACCATGTCGGTATGTAAATGCACGCTCTGAACTTATTTACTAAGCGTTTTTTCTCATTTTGGTCGTGCATGCGGACCGTTTATGTGCACCCCTGTCTATAATTAACTTTCTTAATGAATCGGGGAGACTATTCATGGATAAGCACTTCTTGATTATTATTATTGCATTTATGATCAAGCCATAGAGAAAAAAATATCTGTTTGCCAAAATGTTGTGTGTAGTGGACTGTGAAAGCCCTATTAATTTCTCCTTTTTGTTTATTGTTTGACATTTATTTTAAATACACAACTTCTTTAACGTTGAACCTGATTAATGTTTAATTTATAGAACACTTCCCCTTTAGTTATTTTCTAAAGTGCATTCAATCCTCTAGATCAGCAATTGTATATATTTGACTGAACGGAGTGAAGAAGAGTTTGGTTTTATTATAATTTGAAGACATTGAGAGCACATTTACATGGACATGTTTTCAGAGAAGGGCAAGCAGTTGTTAAAACATGAATCACATTCTCATCATGCACTATACTTCTCCAAATGATTTGGTTAAAATTCCAATCTCAGCTCAGAGTTTACCAATGTACAGTCAGTGTAAAATCCCTAAACCTGGCTAGGCAGTATAAACCTATTAAACCAGGAGTAAGTTAACCCAGGATTCCAAGGTTAAATATGACCCAGGGTTAACAGTGTCAGAAAGCCAGAGTGTTGAGTGTTGTGTGATGACTGATGATCTGTAGTGGATCGGGTGCTGTGTGAGCTCCTGTGATGGAGGTGAAGTGGAAAGGAAGGAAGGAAGGAAGGATGGAGTCAGTGGTTTTCAGCTCTGCTGACAGAGACATTCAACCCCGGCTCATGGATCTGACTCCTCTCGGCTCTCTCTGCATTGCTTTACTCTCTGCT